>NW_027187488.1:190000-192500 GCF_041381155.1 Argopecten irradians | reverse complement strand
TGCAGACCTTTAACGGGAGTCCGAGGCTGATTCAATTTTTTCGTGTGTTAGAAATCGCGTACCCGCAGATCTCCAGACCGACAATTCCATGTACACGGTATGCATGTAAACCCGACGAGGTCTCTGGGCATACGCTCTATCGTCAAAATGGTTCGGTTGTGGGAAAGCAAACGCAAGAGTAGGGCCCGTACACCTGCGAATGTCCCAGCCGTATCACAACTACTCGATCAACACCCTATGCCTTTGAATGCCAGTCGAGCCGAACACCAGTACCACATATATAGCGCACCGACAAATCGAGATGTCTCAAAACGGTTCCTCGTTTAGCGCCGGCCACCTCCGGCTGATTTTGTGGACTTTTCCAGTCCATTCACAGAACGCCAAGCCCTCGGCTGCAGGGGCGCGTGTCAGCAATGAAATCCGTGGAGGAAACCCGCCTGGACGGAATTTCCTGACCACTCGGTGAGAAGTCTACACAGACTGTCGTTTACCGGGGACTTCTCCCCTGCACGGTCATTTCTGTCTCTACACGACACTGCAATTTTTGTCGACCTGCCGTTTTCCAGGGGACTTCCCCCGCTAGGCACACTGGGTGCCGAATCGCATGCACAAATTTTCATCGGCCCAACATTGCCCCAGCCTGGCCGTTTCGCCTCTAACTCACGCGGACAATTTTGTCGCTCTGCCGTTTTCCTGGGGACTTCTCCCCTACTAGGCACTCTGGGTGCCGAATCGCATGCACAAATTTTTATCGGCCCAACATTGCCCCAGCCTGGCCGTTTCTGCCTCTAACTCACGCGGACAATTTTGTC
The DNA here is from genome assembly GCF_041381155.1 of Argopecten irradians. Classification (NCBI taxonomy): domain Eukaryota; kingdom Metazoa; phylum Mollusca; class Bivalvia; order Pectinida; family Pectinidae; genus Argopecten; species Argopecten irradians. The sequence goes on along the minus strand of NW_027187488.1, from coordinate 191,688 downwards.
GACCTGCCGTTTCCCAGGGGACTTCTCCCCCCGCTAGGCACTCTGGGTGCCGAATCTCATGCACAAATTTTCATCGGCCCAACATTGCCCCAGCCTGGCCGTTTCTGCCTCTCTAACTCACGCGGACAATTTTGTCGACCTGCCGTTTTCCTGGGGACTTCTCCCCCCGCTAGGCACTCTGGGTGCCGAATCTCATGCACAAATTTTCATCGGCCCAACATTGCCCCAGCCTGGCCGTTTCTGCCTCTAACTCACGCGGACAATTTTGTCGACCTGCCGTTTCCCAGGGGACTTCTCCCCCCGCTAGGCACTCTGGGTGCCGAATCTCATGCACAAATTTTCATCGGCCCAACATTGCCCCAGCCTGGCCGTTTCTGCCTCTCTAACTCACGCGGACAATTTTGTCGACCTGCCGTTTTCCAGGGGACTTCTCCCCCGCTAGGCACTCTGGGTGCCGAATCTCATGCACAAATTTTCATCGGCCCAACATTGCCCCAGCCTGGCCGTTTCTGCCTCTAACACACGCGGACAATTTTGTCGACCTGCCGTTTTTCCTGGGGACTTCTCCCCTACTAGGCACTCTGGGTGCCGAATCTCATGCACAAATTTTCATCGGCCCAACATTGCCCCAGCCTGGCCGTTTCTGCCTCTAACTCACGCGGACAATTTTGTCGACCTGCCGTTTCCCAGGGGACTTCTCCCCCGCTAGGCACTCTGGGTGCCGAATCTCATGCACAAATTTTCATCGGCCCAACATTGCCCAGCCTGGCCGTTTTCTGCCCTAACTCACCCGGACAATTTTGTGCCGTTCCCGCATGTGACCGCCGTTTTCCTGGGGACTTCTCCACTACTAGGCACTCTGGGTGCCGAATCTCATGCACAAATTTTTATCGGCCCAACATTGCCCCAGCCTGGCCGTTTCTGCCTCTAACTCACGCGGACAATTTTGTCGACCTGCCGTTTCCCAGGGGACTTCTCCCCTACTAGGCACTCTGGGTGCCGAATCCATGCACAAATTTTCATCGGCCCAACATTGCCCCAGCCTGGCCGTTTCTGCCTCTAACTCACGCGCAATTTTGTCGACCTGCCGTTTTCCTGGGGACTTCTCCCCTACTAGGCACTCTGGGTGCCGAATCGCATGCACAAATTTTTATCGGCCCAACATTGCCCCAGCCTGGCCGTTTCTGCCTCTAACTCACGCGGACAATTTTGTCGACCTGCCGTTTCCCAGGGGACTTCTCCCCCCGCTAGGCACTCTGGGTGCCGAATCTCATGCACAAATTTTCATCGGCCCAACATTGCCCCAGCCTCGCCGTTTCTGCCTCTAACTCACGCGGACAATTTTGTCGACCTGCCGTTTTCCAGGGGACTTCTCCCCCCGCTAGGCACTCTGGGTGCCGAATCTTGCACAAATTTTCATCGGCCCAACATTGCCCCAGCCTGGCCGTTTCTGCCTCTAACTCGCGGACAATTTTGTCGACCTGCCGTTTCCCAGGGGACTTCTCCCCTACTAGGCACTCTGGGTGCCGAATCACATGCACAAATTTTCATCGGCCCAACATTGCCCCAGCCTGGCCGTTTCTGCCTCTAACTCACGCGGACAATTTTGTCGACCTGCCGTTTTCCTGGGGACTTCTCCCCTACAAGGCATTCTGAGTGACACTCTCATGCACAGACACATGTTTCAG
>NW_027187488.1:130000-155000 GCF_041381155.1 Argopecten irradians | reverse complement strand
TAAAACATTTGTGTCGAGAAACAAACATCTAGAGTACAGAGCATCAACGGTCTTTCACAAAGAACAAAGTATTGAAATGCCAAATTTTGACTTTTACGAACATCGCTATCAGGATTTCATAGCAGCGGAAAAGGAATCCAATCTGAAGCTAAAAGAAATCATCAAAGCCTCCAACGCGCAAAAGAAAGTATTTCAGAGTATTTCCGAACCATTGATCCAAGAAACTGAGGAAAATGTTTCGTGGTTTAAAATAAATATGAACATTGCAGATTTAATATTGTTCGTTGGTGAGGTTGTACTTACAATTTATGTTATAAATGAGTCATATAAGAATTTGCGATGTTTTTAAGCATGAAAAATTAATGTTTTATTCCTTTGAACATTAATATGTTTGAAAATAATTCGCTTATTTTGTCCATCAAAGATATTTATTTCTTTTGTTAAGATGTATCTGAATTATAAGAAATATCAATATTTTGACACACGTGCTGTAGATATATTTATTAGGTGTAGGTAATTCGGTTTGCTGATATACTTTTGTATTCTAATGTTGTGTTGTACTTTTTCATTTTATCTGTATATGCTTGTAAATTTAAAATGTATTTCTGGTAAAAAAACAATTAAAAAAAAATTAACCCTTTTAATTGAAATCTTGTTGTTTTCTAATTTTTCATGTAGCAAGTAAGAAAAGTAATAAATATGAATTAGATTAGAACCTCCAAACCCTTTTAAGCCATCTCTTTGTTCTAGTTTGTCAAAAATGCTTTTTCTATATTTTCTTTCTATATTGGTTTGAAATGATTACTTAATAGAAAATACTAAATATGGTGAGACTTAATGCATTAATCAAAATTACGAAACTTTTTTGAAATGGGCACTGTGCCATTTTTTACAAGACTAGGTAAAAAAACCTATCCCAAATAATCGGTTCCTACCCCGGATGTTTCTTTAAAACCATTGATAAGATCTTTGTTGTAGTAGTATCTTTTTCATTATTTTTCTTTTGTATGCTTTTTTTCAAACAACACCATTGCGTTTTTTTTATCGAGCGTTTATAAGTAATTGTTTTGAGAAAAGTGGATGGCCTAGGGCCTTTTTATGCTGGTTTCAACAGTGGTGTCTTGACTCAAAATTCATCTGGATTCGACATGTGTACATGATATGGTAAAATATTTCTCATAGTCAGGACAATAGTCGTATTCCAAACAGCCTCAACTTTCTTATTTAAATCGATCTTGAACACAACTGTCTTCTTAACATTCTTCCATATTGTCATCATAAGATAAACACGTTATTAAGCTAGTACAATTGTGCATTAATAATTCGAAATAAAAGACAAAAATAAATTCAAAGTAAAATCAAAAATGATTTCTATGGAATATATATTCAGCCACTAGTCTTCTTCAGTCTAAACTAACACTAACACAAATTGTCGTCTACATATTGTACATATTTTCGTCTCTCGTCTGATGTTTCCTAAAGATGAGAATAAAAACATTAAAATAAATGAAAAAAATATATCGAACTTTTTTGTTTGTTACGTGTACTGTGCTTCTTTCCCAACTGAGACAAGGTAAAAAATGCAAAAAGGTTTATTCATCGTTTTAGCTTCACAAATTTGCTCGAACGAGAGTTGCAAAAAAGAGTATAAAGAAATTTAAAGTATCAGTTAATATTTCAATTTTCAAATATTTTATTGACAAAAAGATGTTATGTGTCAATAGGATTAGACATCAGGCATAGCCTATCTTAGCCTTCTGATATTGGTTGTACAAACAAGCAATTACATAAAACATATAGATGAGGTTTATGAAAATAAAGGAAGGTAAATCTTTGATGAGAACCATGTAATTTTTGATAACATATATTGTAACTTCATAAATTAACAGTTAATTTTCATTTTTAAAATGATAACCAAAACTTTTGACATGATTATACTTGATTTACTTGATAGTATGAATATTTTGTGTAGGTTCTATTCGCCACAACAAATATAAAGTTCATATGATTATAACACAATCAGCCATCCAGTCTCAGTTAATATAATGATATGTTCTTTTTTTTGTGGTGATCGATTCAATTTCTGATATGTTATTATCTGATTCGAGCTCAGAAAGTTCTATATCATCACACATTTCAACCTTGGGTTTGGTTTCTTCTGTTACCTTAATTTTAAGGTTTTGAGTCGAGTCTTGTATATTTGTATTCTTTTTGGACGTGTCATCAAATTTCACAATTGTCTTTGAAGAATTATTTTTGTTCTTATAAATGCGATTCAACCGGATATAAAACACTGTCAAGAAACCAAGATAAATGAACAATATCACGTCTGCAATGTTCATTGACATGCCAAACCATGAACCATTTTCCTCTGTTGTCATAATAAAAGGTTCTGCGATGCTTTGGAATATCTTCTTCTGTTTGTTGGATGCTTGGATGATTTTTTTGAGGTTGAGGTTAGATTTCTGATCTGTTGTTAAAAAGTCTTGATAATGATGCTCATAAAAATCAAAATTCGGCACTTTAACATTTTGTTCCGTCCGGTAAACAGTAGATGCTTTCAATCCCAGGTCTTTGTTTTCTTTCACAAATGCCTTAACCATGGCTAAATTGACGACGTGTTCATGAGTTACCTTGTTCTTGTCCCCGATGCAATCCTGTGATAGTACCCTGTCGCTAATCAGGTCATCTATTTGAATTCTTGCATGACACGGAATTGTCATGATACAAAAATGGCAACCTTTAACTATTTTTGTTACACCCGCCACGTTCAAACTTATTTTTTTAATATCATAGATCAAGAACTTGTTTTCAGATATCGCTTCTATGGATGGTTTTAAGTGGTCATGAAAATATCTGAAATCACAGTATTCGTTGATGTCATCTGCAGAGTCTCTGATCAAGGAAGCCAAACAATTTTTTCGTAATGAAGAACGGTAAAGAAAACCAAAAGGACAAATCAAATGGTGTCGACCTTGGCACTGTGATTGTTGAGCGGACGTCATTGTGGTATATTGTTTTCCGGATAAATCGTCAGAAATAATAACGTAATCTGGAAGACCGGCAATTTTAGTTGCATGGTTACCGTCTTTTGAGGTTGGTACTGGACGTACTAAAAGTTGATAAAGATGTGATTTGCGCATGGTTTGTCCCACTTGGAATTTCAAAGTTATCATGATGGTGTTGTCTTGTAGCAAAACAAAAAACGAATTATGTGTCCTAAAACTATGATCAGATAATATCTGATGATCTCTGTCTCTAGTCTTCTCAGCTATTTTTTTGTTTATTTTCATGATCACTGTTTTGATCGCCAGGTCGGAAACAAGCAATGGTGAAAGATATCCTTTCGCGAGTTCTCCAATAGCTGCACCAATGTCTCTTAGATTACGGACTACATAGTTAGTTTTGTTGAACTGGACCAATGCAAGGCTATTCAAATTTATTTTCTGATATATGATATCGGTACTGTTAATCTCATATTCCTTCAACTGCTTTATGAGATTGTGGTTGTCAGAAACGATCTGTTTTAGGCCAGTGAAGCGATTATTCGATAATTTAACGAAAGATTGAAAATTTTTCTCGTGGGCAACAAGCGTCTTTGCCGAAAGCCTCTCTCTTCTTATCAATTCGTTGACATTGCCTGCAACCCTCTGCACATCATCGACCGTAGCTGTTCCAAATATGGTCTGTGACAAGGAGCCAATAAACGAGAGTGGAGCGGATCTTTTCTTTCTCATTTGATATGGTGAAGCATGGCTTGGAATCGTTGTTTTAGCTCCTTTCAGGATTTTTTCAAAGGTGTCAGCAATCTGTTATGTTTAGAAATAATTTATTTAATATTGATGATGACAAGCTGTCGTATTTTTTCATGCATTATCAAACTGTTTTTTTTTCTTTCACAAACAATGTTTCAACAAAAACTATATTTGCCATATATACATATTATTGATTTTTCTCCAATTTTCTTCCATTATAGCATTTTCCTTTATCACATAGTAGGAATTACATTGTTTTTTCATTGTTATCAATGAGAAGGGGGAGGTAAAACAGATAAAAACGGGCACACATAATGTATTAGACAAATTGAGCAAATGTACGAAAATGCTTACTTCTGTATTCATAGAAAGAATTAAATTAGAAATGGATATTCGTTGGGAACTGCAAGATTTCCTCGAAGTAGTTTCATTACAGCCATGTGATTCAATAGACGGGTAGAGTTTGGAGAAATGTTTCCATTCCTCTGGAATCGATGGCAGGTCAACAGCGAATGTATGGTACCAAACGCTTGAAGAACTCTGGATGGATCCTAATGACTTAAATATAACGCCGGCGCTCGTTCGCCGTAGATCTTCGACTCCAATGGCTATCCCTGTCATCATCAGTACTATGGTAGATGCAATCTGAAAACATAACATTTACCCGTCTGAGAATATTCATATAAGCATTATTATACAGTTAAAGTATGGGGTTGAGGGATATAGCAAGTTTCCTGTTTCCCGAGACTTGTCTATTTCCCGAGGCGGAGCCGAGGATGGATCTACGTAATCTTATCTTCAAGCATACAAATTATTCCGCGATGATAATGTTGTGATTTCATATCCGTTTTTTTTTTTTTTTTTTTTTTGCTTCTATTCAAACCATAGGTTATAATTTGACTCAGCTATGATTTATCAATATTTCAACATTTATACCACTAGGCATGAAATTCCGAGACGTTAACCACTTACGGGTAGCCTTAATGTGTACATAACAACTGTACGTACATGTACATATAAAAGGTAAATCCTCTGACCCCATTACATTTTTCACAAGCCTCTCACTAAGATAAACATGACGTGTTCGGTAACAGATTCCGATCGATACTAACGTCGTCTGAGTACGTCAGCGGAGACTAGCTCCGCCCAATTGTTACGTCACCTAGCAACTGATGGCGTGATCGGAAACAAGTCCCGACCACCTCGAATCTGATTGGTTAACGGAAATAACCGAGTCCGGGTGTGTGCTAGCTTCCAGGGGTGCGCTTGTTCGAAGACTAACACACAGCTGAGCAAGGGTTTTGGAAAAAAGTAGGGAGCTCGTCAATTTAAAGTTACTTTTATATAGCGTAAATAAAGTAGAGCTATATTAAACGAAAATACATCATCATCAACATCACCATCATCATCATCATCTAACACTTTATTGGTTAAAAAGACTGTTTAAATTTCATTTCTTTTGAAAACGTATGTTTTTTATCATTTCTCAGCCAGTGCGGGAGATAAAACGATTGTTTTACCCACAAATGAAAGGCAATTCAATATTCTTTCAGAAAAACGTCACTTTAGAAGACATTATCGTGTTTTTTTCCTCTCAGGAATCCATCCAAAACTCCAAAATTCTGTCAAAATCGAAGATATCAGTTTGTCATCGAAAAAATGTCCCGTTAATCTTTTTTTAATATAAATATCACAACAATTATACCAACATATTATACATATTTAAAAAGTTTAATATCTCCCGAATCTATTTATACTAATCTTTGTAATATTTAACAATTAAAAAATAAATTATGTACGTTTCATGTATATGTATCTAAAACATTTCGACGAAATTTTCGATTTTTCACAAATTGCATTTTTTCAACCGCTCGTAACTTTCCTTTCGCTAAAGATATTTACAAATATTATACACCATTTTAAACCTTATCTATTGGTTAAAAAGACTGTATAAATCTCATTTCTTTTGAAAACGTATGCATGTAATGACATTAAAAAATTGTACCTGTCACCCCGTTTTCTAAGTAAAAAAATATCGGTTTTTTTATCATTTCTCAGCCAGTACGGGAGATAGAACGATTGTTTTACCCACAAATGAAAGGCAATTCAATATTCTTTCAGAAAAACGTCACTTTAGAAGACATTATCGTGTTTTTTCCTCTCAGGAATCCATCCAAAACTCCAAAATTCGGTCAAAATCGAAGATATCAGTTTTTCATCGAAAAAATGTCCCGTTAATCATTTTTAATATAAATATCACAACAATTATAGGAACATATTATACATATCTAAAAAGTTTAATATCTCCCGAATCTATTTATACTAATCTTTGTAATGTTAATCAATTCAAAAAAAATATATGTTCGTTTCATGTATCTATATCTCAAACATTTCGACGAAATTTTCGATTTTTCACAAATTGCATTTTTTCAACCGCTCGTAACTTTCCTTTCGCTAAAGATATTTACAAATATTATACACCATTTTAAACCTTATCTATTGGTTAAAAAGACTGTATAACTCTCATTTCTTTTGAAAACGTATTTATGTAATGACATTAAAAAATTGTACCTGTCACCCCGTTTTCTAAGTCAAAAAATATCGGTTTTTTTATCATTTATTTGCCAGTACGGGAGATAGAACGATTGTTTTACCCACAAATGAAAGGCAATTCAATAATCTTTCAGAAAAACGTCACTTTAATAGACATTATCGTGCTTTTTCCTCTCAGGAATCCATCCAAAACTCCAAAATTCGGTCAAAATCGAAGATATCAGTTTTTCATCGAAAAAATGTCCCGTTAATCATTTTTAATATAAATATCACAACAATTATAGGAACATATTATACATATCTAAAAAGTTTAATATCTCCCGAATCTATTTATACTAATCTTTGTAATGTTAATCAATTCAAAAAAAATATATGTTCGTTTCATGTATCTATATCTCAAACATTTCGACGAAATTTTCGATTTTTCACAAATTGCATTTTTTCAACCGCTCGTAACTTTCCTTTCGCTAAAGATATTTACAAATATTATACACCATTTTAAACCTTATCTATTGGTTAAAAAGACTGTATAACTCTCATTTCTTTTGAAAACGTATTTATGTAATGACATTAAAAAATTGTACCTGTCACCCCGTTTTCTAAGTCAAAAAATATCGTTTTTTTTATCATTTATTTGCCAGTACGGGAGATAGAACGATTGTTTTACCCACAAATGAAAGGCAATTCAATAATCTTTCAGAAAAACGTCACTTTAGAAGACATTATCGTGTTTTTTCCTCTCAGGAATCCATCCAAAACTCCAAAATTCGGTCAAAATCGAAGATATCAGTTTTTCATCGAAAAAATGTCCCGTTAATCATTTTTAATATAAATATCACAACAATTATAGGAACATATTATACATATTTAAAAAGTTTAATATCTCCCGAATCTATTTATACTAATCTTTGTAATGTTAATCAATTCAAAAAAAAAATATGTTCGTTTCATGTATCTTTATCTCAAACATTTCGACGAAATTTTCGATTTTTCACAAATTTCATTTTTTCAACCGCTCGTAACTTTCCTTTCGCTAAAGATATTTACAAATATTATACACCATTTTAAACCTTATCTATTGGTTAAAAAGACTGTATAAATTTCATTTCTTTTGAAAACATATGTATGTAATGACATTAAAAAATTGTACCTGTCACCCTATTTTCTAAGTAAAAAAAAATATCGGTTGTTTTATCATTTCTCAGCCAGTACGGGAGATAGTACTTTATTGTAAACTGTGACACTGTAAAGATATATAGATGGACAAAATAAGAACATTAACATGAAATGACTTCTAACATTTGAAACACGCCAATATAACCAATTACATAGGTAAATTATTTTAATTTAACAAATCTACATGAATAAATAAATACATACCTTGATATCCATGATTATGTACGATGTCTAGCTAACAGTGTTATGAATATACCAGTAATCCGAGTAATAGCAGAGAGGTCAAACACAGGTTTGATGACCCGATGACTTATTGCATCCGTTTATATACGGTTTGTAATGTATTACTCGGAACTCAAAATGTCAAATCGAAGTGCGTGATGAAGTATTGTGACAACATAATTACACTAATTAAAACATCCTCACAGTTATCAATAAATCTGTGACTGTGACAGTGTTAAGGTAAATTTATAATAGCATTAATTAAAACACATTTAATCGTTCAACACCTGTGACTCGAAGTGTCCCATAACAATCTTAGCCGCGGGCGGTTACCTGAGCGGCGTTAATTAGTATATCGCTGACACTTGAGCCCTGATACTAATTAGAAGTGTAATTATCCTGTCGCTGTTTTATCTCAGCTTCAATAACACTCACCTGGTGAAATACCTGCTCTGCCAAAGTACTTTGAAAGCCCTCTATATAAATGTAGCAATAACTTGTACTTTTCAGTTTGCACATTCACTAAAAGGCGACACATCTCATTTTATTGAAAAATTATTTTCTTTACTCACTCGTTCATACATATTACTGGATCTTTAACTTCGTTGTTGGCAGGTAAGATTTTATTTATTTGATTGATAAAATAAATAGTATATATTTCCCAATAATTTCACATTATTTTTCAACCGCTCGTAACTTTCCTTTCGCTAAAGATATTTACAAATATTATAAACCATTTTAAACCTTATCTATTGGTTAAAAAGACTGTATAAATCTCATTTCTTTTGAAAACGTATGTATGTAATGACATTAAAAAATTGTACCTGTCACCCCGTTTTCTAAGTAAAAAAATATCGGTTTTTTTATCATTTCTCAGCCAGTACGGGAGATAGAACGATTGTTTTACCCACAAATGAAAGGCAATTCAATATTCTTTCAGAAAAACGTCACTTTAATAGACATTATCGTGCTTTTTCCTCTCAGGAATCCATCCAAAACTCCAAAATTCGGTCAAAATCGAAGATATCAGTTTTTCATCGAAAAAATGTCCCGTTAATCATTTTTAATATAAATATCACAACAATTATAGGAACATATTATACATATCTAAAAAGTTTAATATCTCCCGAATCTATTTATACTAATCTTTGTAATGTTAATCAATTCAAAAAAATATATGTTCGTTTCATGTATCTATATCTCAAACATTTCGACGAAATTTTCGATTTTTCACAAATTGCATTTTTTCAACCGCTCGTAACTTTCCTTTCGCTAAAGATATTTACAAATATTATACACCATTTTAAACCTTATCTATTGGTTAAAAAGACTGTATAACTCTCATTTCTTTTGAAAACGTATTTATGTAATGACATTAAAAAATTGTACCTGTCACCCCGTTTTCTAAGTCAAAAAATATCGGTTTTTTTATCATTTATTTGCCAGTACGGGAGATAGAACGATTGTTTTACCCACAAATGAAAGGCAATTCAATAATCTTTCAGAAAAACGTCACTTTAGAAGACATTATCGTGCCTTTTCCTCTCAGGAATCCATCCAAAACTCCAAAATTCGGTCAAAATCGAAGATATCAGTTTTTCATCGAAAAAATGTCCCGTTAATCATTTTTAATATAAATATCACAACAATTATACCAACATATTATACATATCTAAAAAGTTTAATATCTCCCGAATCTATTTATACTAATCTTTGTAATGTTAATCAATTCAAAAAAAAAATATGTTCGTTTCATGTATCTTTATCTCAAACATTTCGACGAAATTTTCGATTTTTCACAAATTGCATTTTTTCAACCGCTCGTAACTTTCCTTTCGCTAAAGATATTTACAAATATTATACACCATTTTAAACCTTATCTATTGGTTAAAAAGACTGTATAACTCTCATTTCTTTTGAAAACGTATTTATGTAATGACATTAAAAAATTGTACCTGTCACCCCGTTTTCTAAGTCAAAAAATATCGGTTTTTTTATCATTTATTTGCCAGTACGGGAGATAGAACGATTGTTTTACCCACAAATGAAAGGCAATTCAATAATCTTTCAGAAAAACGTCACTTTAGAAGACATTATCGTGCCTTTTCCTCTCAGGAATCCATCCAAAACTCCAAAATTCGGTCAAAATCGAAGATATCAGTTTTTCATCGAAAAAATGTCCCGTTAATCATTTTTAATATAAATATCACAACAATTATAGGAACATATTATACATATCTAAAAAGTTTAATATCTCCCGAATCTATTTATACTAATCTTTGTAATGTTAATCAATTCAAAAAAAAAATATGTTCGTTTCATGTATCTTTATCTCAAACATTTCGACGAAATTTTCGATTTTTCACAAATTGCATTTTTTCAACCGCTCGTAACTTTCCTTTCGCTAAAGATATTTACAAATATTATACACCATTTTAAACCTTATCTATTGGTTAAAAAGACTGTATAAATTTCATTTCTTTTGATAACGTATGTATGTAATGACATTAAAAAACTGTACCTGTCACCCCGTTTTCTTAGTAAATCGAAAATATATTAATTTCCATCGAACAAAATGTCCCGTTAATATCTTTTGATATATATATGTAATAGTTATAGGAATATATTATTTTAAAAGTTTTGTAATCATCAAATATATTTATACTAATTTTTAATTATCTTAATCAATTAAAAAAGGATGATGTACTTTTTATGCATCTCTCTCTAAAAAACGGGATCAGAATCTGAAATTTGAAACTTTCGTCAAAAATTTTTCTCATGGATCCATTTTAAAATTTGAGGAATTATTCGATTTTTTTTTGTTTTGACATTTTGCGCTAAGTACAGGCGATTTAATATACCACTGTCAAATGCATCAATAATAGTTAGGGAATTTAATGAATATTTAATGGTTGCGTAATTTCGAGCGTTTTAAAGCACTTTTTGAGCGATTTGGTTGGCCCTTAAAAGGGCCGTTTTTTGTTGATGACATCTTTAGGCCTGCATCATCATCCAGAGTAGATAGTCATCTATATACTGTATCTTCAGGGCTCTGTCAAGGTGTCTTTGCAGGGTGATGATTCGCCTCTTCTTGGTTGAAATAGAGTCTGCCCGTGTAATGCCCCTAATTAATGAAGTAGCGTGGTTCCTATCTTCTTCCGAATTGGCAGCGTTTCCTTCTAAAAAGTATGTTAGGAAGTTGGAGAGGCACATGATGTCCTTTTCTTTAGCTTCGGTGATCGTTGTTCTTATGTCTTCTCCGGAGCTTATCTTTACAGACAGCATTCCGAGAAACGCTATGTTGATAATGTCGGGTTGAGCCATTCTGTCTTAATGATACGTACCGTGTACTTCTTCATTTATATCGCCTTAGTTGGCAGTGGCCACGCCCACATCATATAGTAATCGGCCAAACAGAAAGGGCCTACCCACGTGTCCTGGGTATGCGGACTTCACCTTTGTAGTCGCGGGTGTTGTCTGTATGGTCGCGGAGGTTATGTAATGTGTAGACTGTTATGTCTAAGTCACAATACACAAGGTTCATTAATGAAAGCCGCTTTGACATAATTGTTACGTATAAACGTAAATGTGAATATTTCGAAATGAGTAACTCTTTAATCAAAAACATTTTGTCAACCCATAATTTTAAAAGGTTAGATTCAAAATAAAGATCATTGATTGAAATGTTAATACGATAAAAATTTTCTAATTTGGATTAGTATTAAATTAAAAATTACCTTATATTATTTTACCATAGTGTATGTTGAACATTGTATCTCAAATTAATGAGTACTATATTTAAATTAAATTGTTATACAATCATTTCTATTACATTTAAAACTTAAATCTGTACTTTATAACATTACAAACAATTACAATGGATTTTAGATCAAGTTTTTTCTCTTGGTACCTGTGAGAAGGTACAACTGTTAGGCCTGGTTTAAAGCTCATGGTTTAAAAAAAGTATAAACCAATACTCAAATTAGTTTATATATATTCTAATTGGCAACCTGATTCCGAGCAATATTGCAAAATTTTGTGAAGTTAGGATGACACTGAAAATGGACGACATTCGGGTTCTCGGCTGTACTGTAATGGCTGCCGTGGGCTTGGGGTAACCTACGAAAGCAAATGTTCAATTTTGCACTAATCACACAACGTAAGGTGTTTTATCAAGTAACACTTCGAAAACAGAAATTGCTTATCATTATATTTTCGCGGACTTTGAATTTAAGTTGTAGTTTCAAGTTGATATTTGCAATATATCTGTGAATGATTATATGTAATGGCGACCGAGTTTTCTCGTAGCGGTCGGAAATGGAGTATAAACAAAGTAAAATATATGAATACCATATATTTAAATTTGTATATTATTGTAAAATATTTTTATTTACACATATTGAAATTAAAATAACGCAATAGTTCTCAGATTGCCGTATTATTTATTACAATAAAATGTAAACAAACATCGCAAGCGGCTGTGTTCCCTCAATATTTATGTGTACAGATAAAACAGTTGTACCTTTGAGCGCCTGGATGTACCTTTGTGTTACATCATCGCCATCTTTTCTGAAATCTTCTATTTGGGATTTTCCTTTGCAAGAACATTACAAACAAGAAAATCACAATGGATTTTAGATCAAGTTGTTAATGAAAATTTTTCTCTCTAAGTACCTGTGAGAAGGTACATAAGTGTTAGGTGTGGTTTGAAGCTCATAGCTTTAAAAACCATATGTATTTGTATAAACCAATACTCAAATAATTTTTATATATTCTCATTCGTAGCATGATTCCGAGCAATACTGCAAAGTTTTGTGAAGTTAGGATGATAAATAAATTTATAATTCAATTTTTTGACTTGTCTCAATTCCGAAAACGGGCTAGATGAGACCCTTTTGAGCCAAAAATTCACATAACTTTTAAAATTATCACATCAACTTATTCATATTTGGGATTTTCCTTTGCAATCACATTATAAACAAGAAAATCACAATAGATTTTAGATCATGTTGTTAATGAAAATTTTTCTCTCTAAGTACCTATGAGAAGGTACAACTTTAAGGTCTGGTTTGAAGCTCATAGCTTTAAAAACCATATATGTTTGTATTAACCAATACTCAAATTATTTTTATATATTCTGATTCGCAGCCTGATTCCGAGCAATACTGCAAAGTTTCGTGAAGTTAGGATGAAAAATAAATTTTTAATTCAATTTTTTGACTTGTCTCAATTCCGAAAACGGGCTAGATGAGACCCTTTTGAGCCAAAAATTCACATAACTTTTAAAATTATCACATCAACTTATTCATATTTGGGATTTTCCTTTGCAATCACATTATAAACAAGAAAATCACAATAGATTTTAGATCATGTTGTTAATGAAAATTTTTCTCTCTAAGTACCTATGAGAAGGTACAACTTTAAGGTCTGGTTTGAAGCTCATAGCTTTAAAAACCATATATGTTTGTATTAACCAATACTCAAATTATTTTTATATATTCTCATTCGCAGCCTGATTCCGAGCAATACTGCAAAGTTTCGTGAAGTTAGGATGATAAATAAATTTTTAATTCAATTTTTTGACTTGTCTCAATTCCGAAAACGGGCTAGATGAGACCCTTTTGAGCCAAAAATTCACAAACTTTTAAAATTATCACATCAACTTATTCATATTTGGGATTTTCCTTTGCAATCACATTATAAACAAGAAAATCACAATAGTTTTAGATCATGTTGTTAATGAAAATTTTTCTCTCTAAGTACCTATGAGAAGGTACAACTTTAAGGTCTGGTTTGAAGCTCATAGCTTTAAAAACCATATATGTTTGTATTAACCAATACTCAAATAATTTTTATATATTCTCATTCGCAGCCTGATTCCGAGCAATACTACAAAGTTTTGTGAAGTTAGGATGATAAATAAATTTTTAATTCAATTTT
The DNA here is from genome assembly GCF_041381155.1 of Argopecten irradians. NCBI lineage: Eukaryota > Metazoa > Mollusca > Bivalvia > Pectinida > Pectinidae > Argopecten > Argopecten irradians. Next base: position 141,354 of record NW_027187488.1, on the reverse strand, counting down.
TTGACATTTTCTCAATTCCGCAGACGGGCAAAAGCCCTTGTTTTACCAAAATGTCCCATAAAATTTTTATCTATACTGTAATTCACACCATATTTGGCATTTTTCTTTACATAATCATAATAAACCAGAATATGAAAGAAAATGTCAAGATATATGAGCATTGAAAAACGTGTGTGAAGTCAACCTGGAGCAAAAATAGGGCTTGAGAGCTGGGCTTTGGGAGACCGGACCCTTTTGAGCCAAAAATTCACATAACTTTTAAAATTATATCACATCAACTTATTCATATTTGGGATTTTCCTTTGCAATCACATTATAAACAAGAAAATCACAATAGATTTTAGATCATGTTGTTAATGAAAATTTTTCTCTCTAAGTACCTATGAGAAGGTACAACTTTAAGGTCTGGTTTGAAGCTCATAGCTTTAAAAACCATATATGTTTGTATTAACCAATACTCAAATTATTTTTATATATTCTGATTCGCAGCCTGATTCCGAGCAATACTGCAAAGTTTCGTGAAGTTAGGATGATAAATAAATTTTTAATTCAATTTTTTGACTTGTCTCAATTCCGAAAACGGGCTAGATGAGACCCTTTTGAGCCAAAAATTCACATAACTTTTAAAATTATCACATCAACTTATTCATATTTGGGATTTTCCTTTGCAATCACATTATAAACAAGAAAATCACAATAGATTTTAGATCATGTTGTTAATGAAAATTTTTCTCTCTAAGTACCTATGAGAAGGTACAACTTTAAGGTCTGGTTTGAAGCTCATAGCTTTAAAAACCATATATGTTTGTATTAACCAATACTCAAATTATTTTTATATATTCTGATTCGCAGCCTGATTCCGAGCAATACTGCAAAGTTTCGTGAAGTTAGGATGATAAATAAATTTTTAATTCAATTTTTTGACTTGTCTCAATTCCGAAAACGGGCTAGATGAGACCCTTTTGAGCCAAAAATTCACATAACTTTTAAAATTATCACATCAACTTATTCATATTTGGGATTTTCCTTTGCAATCACATTATAAACAAGAAAATCACAATAGATTTTAGATCATGTTGTTAATGAAAATTTTTCTCTCTAAGTACCTATGAGAAGGTACAACTTTAAGGTCTGGTTTGAAGCTCATAGCTTTAAAAACCATATATGTTTGTATTAACCAATACTCAAATAATTTTTATATATTCTCATTCGCAGCCTGATTCCGAGCAATACTACAAAGTTTCGTGAAGTTAGGATGATAAATAAATTTTTAATTCAATTTTTTGACTTGTCTCAATTCCGAAAACGGGCTAGATGAGACCCTTTTGAGCCAAAAATTCACATAACTTTTAAAATTATCACATCAACTTATTCATATTTGGGATTTTCCTTTGCAATCACATTATAAACAAGAAAATCACAATAGATTTTAGATCATGTTGTTAATGAAAATTTTTCTCTCTAAGTACCTATGAGAAGGTACAACTTTAAGGTCTGGTTTGAAGCTCATAGCTTTAAAAACCATATATGTTTGTATTAACCAATACTCAAATAATTTTTATATATTCTCATTCGCAGCCTGATTCCGAGCAATACTACAAAGTTTTGTGAAGTTAGGATGATAAATAAATTTTTAATTCAATTTTTTGACATTTTCTCAATTCCGCAGACGGGCAAAAGCCCTTGTTTTACCAAAATGTCCCATAAAATTTTTATCTATACTGTAATTCACACCATATTTGGCATTTTTCTTTACATAATCATAATAAACCAGAATATGAAAGAAAATGTCAAGATATATGAGCATTGAAAAACGTGTGTGAAGTCAACCTGGAGCAAAAATAGGGCTTGAGAGCTGGGCTTTGGGAGACCGGACCCTTTTGAGCCAAAAATTCACATAACTTTTAAAATTATCACATCAACTTATTCATATTTGGGATTTTCCTTTGCAATCACATTATAAACAAGAAAATCACAATAGATTTTAGATCATGTTGTTAATAAAAATTTTTCTCTCTAAGTACCTATGAGAAGGTACAACTTTAAGGTCTGGTTTGAAGCTCATAGCTTTAAAAACCATATATGTTTGTATTAACCAATACTCAAATTATTTTTATATATTCTGATTCGCAGCCTGATTCCGAGCAATACTGCAAAGTTTCGTGAAGTTAGGATGATAAATAAATTTTTAATTCAATTTTTTGACTTGTCTCAATTCCGAAAACGGGCTAGATGAGACCCTTTTGAGCCAAAAATTCACATAACTTTTAAAATTATCACATCAACTTATTCATATTTGGGATTTTCCTTTGCAATCACATTATAAACAAGAAAATCACAATAGATTTTAGATCATGTTGTTAATGAAAATTTTTCTCTCTAAGTACCTATGAGAAGGTACAACTTTAAGGTCTGGTTTGAAGCTCATAGCTTTAAAAACCATATATGTTTGTATTAACCAATACTCAAATTATTTTTATATATTCTGATTCGCAGCCTGATTCCGAGCAATACTGCAAAGTTTCGTGAAGTTAGGATGATAAATAAATTTTTAATTCAATTTTTTGACTTGTCTCAATTCCGAAAACGGGCTAGATGAGACCCTTTTGAGCCAAAAATTCACATAACTTTTAAAATTATCACATCAACTTATTCATATTTGGGATTTTCCTTTGCAATCACATTATAAACAAGAAAATCACAATAGATTTTAGATCATGTTGTTAATGAAAATTTTTCTCTCTAAGTACCTATGAGAAGGTACAACTTTAAGGTCTGGTTTGAAGCTCATAGCTTTAAAAACCATATATGTTTGTATTAACCAATACTCAAATTATTTTTATATATTCTGATTCGCAGCCTGATTCCGAGCAATACTGCAAAGTTTCGTGAAGTTAGGATGATAAATAAATTTTTAATTCAATTTTTTGACTTGTCTCAATTCCGAAAACGGGCTAGATGAGACCCTTTTGAGCCAAAAATTCACATAACTTTTAAAATTATCACATCAACTTATTCATATTTGGGATTTTCCTTTGCAATCACATTATAAACAAGAAAATCACAATAGATTTTAGATCATGTTGTTAATGAAAATTTTTCTCTCTAAGTACCTATGAGAAGGTACAACTTTAAGGTCTGGTTTGAAGCTCATAGCTTTAAAAACCATATATGTTTGTATTAACCAATACTCAAATAATTTTTATATATTCTCATTCGCAGCCTGATTCCGAGCAATACTACAAAGTTTTGTGAAGTTAGGATGATAAATAAATTTTTAATTCAATTTTTTGACATTTTCTCAATTCCGCAGAGGGCAAAAGCCCTTGTTTTACCAAAATGTCCCATAAAATTTTTATCTATACTGTAATTCACACCATATTTGGCATTTTTCTTTACATAATCATAATAAACCAGAATATGAAAGAAAATGTCAAGATATATGAGCATTGAAAAACGTGTGTGAAGTCAACCTGGAGCAAAAATAGGGCTTGAGAGCTGGGCTTTGGGAGACCGGACCCTTTTGAGCCAAAAATTCACATAACTTTTAAAATTATCACATCAACTTATTCATATTTGGGATTTTCCTTTGCAATCACATTATAAACAAGAAAATCACAATAGATTTTAGATCATGTTGTTAATGAAAATTTTTCTCTCTAAGTACCTATGAGAAGGTACAACTTTAAGGTCTGGTTTGAAGCTCATAGCTTTAAAAACCATATATGTTTGTATTAACCAATACTCAAATTATTTTTATATATTCTGATTCGCAGCCTGATTCCGAGCAATACTGCAAAGTTTCGTGAAGTTAGGATGATAAATAAATTTTTAATTCAATTTTTTGACTTGTCTCAATTCCGAAAACGGGCTAGATGAGACCCTTTTGAGCCAAAAATTCACATAACTTTTAAAATTATCACATCAACTTATTCATATTTGGGATTTTCCTTTGCAATCACATTATAAACAAGAAAATCACAATAGATTTTAGATCATGTTGTTAATGAAAATTTTTCTCTCTAAGTACCTATGAGAAGGTACAACTTTAAGGTCTGGTTTGAAGCTCATAGCTTTAAAAACCATATATGTTTGTATTAACCAATACTCAAATTATTTTTATATATTCTGATTCGCAGCCTGATTCCGAGCAATACTGCAAAGTTTCGTGAAGTTAGGATGAAAATAAATTTTTAATTCAATTTTTTGACTTGTCTCAATTCCGAAAACGGGCTAGATGAGACCCTTTTGAGCCAAAAATTCACATAACTTTTAAAATTATCACATCAACTTATTCATATTTGGGATTTTCCTTTGCAATCACATTATAAACAAGAAAATCACAATAGATTTTAGATCATGTTGTTAATGAAAATTTTTCTCTCTAAGTACCTATGAGAAGGTACAACTTTAAGGTCTGGTTTGAAGCTCATAGCTTTAAAAACCATATATGTTTGTATTAACCAATACTCAAATTATTTTTATATATTTCTCATTCGCAGCCTGATTCCGAGCAATACTGCAAAGTTTCGTGAAGTTAGGATGATAAATAAATTTTTAATTCAATTTTTTGACTTGTCTCAATTCCGAAAACGGGCTAGATGAGACCCTTTTGAGCCAAAAATTCACAAACTTTTAAAATTATCACATCAACTTATTCATATTTGGGATTTTCCTTTGCAATCACATTATAAACAAGAAAATCACAATAGATTTTAGATCATGTTGTTAATGAAAATTTTTCTCTCTAAGTACCTATGAGAAGGTACAACTTTAAGGTCTGGTTTGAAGCTCATAGCTTTAAAAACCATATATGTTTGTATTAACCAATACTCAAATAATTTTTATATATTCTCATTCGCAGCCTGATTCCGAGCAATACTACAAAGTTTTGTGAAGTTAGGATGATAAATAAATTTTTAATTCAATTTTTTGACATTTTCTCAATTCCGCAGACGGGCAAAAGCCCTTGTTTTACCAAAATGTCCCATAAAATTTTTATCTATACTGTAATTCACACCATATTTGGCATTTTTCTTTACATAATCATAATAAACCAGAATATGAAAGAAAATGTCAAGATATATGAGCATTGAAAAACGTGTGTGAAGTCAACCTGGAGCAAAAATAGGGCTTGAGAGCTGGGCTTTGGGAGACCGGACCCTTTTGAGCCAAAAATTCACATAACTTTTAAAATTATCACATAAACTTATTCATATTTGGGATTTTCCTTTGCAATCACATTATAAACAAGAAAATCACAATAGATTTTAGATCATGTTGTTAATTGAAAATTTTTCTCTCTAAGTACCTATGAGAAGGTACAACTTTAAGGTCTGGTTTGAAGCTCATAGCTTTAAAAACCATATATGTTTGTATTAACCAATACTCAAATTATTTTTATATATTCTGATTCGCAGCCTGATTCCGAGCAATACTGCAAAGTTTCGTGAAGTTAGGATGATAAATAAATTTTTAATTCAATTTTTTGACTTGTCTCAATTCCGAAAACGGGCTAGATGAGACCCTTTTGAGCCAAAAATTCACATAACTTTTAAAATTATCACATCAACTTATTCATATTTGGGATTTTCCTTTGCAATCACATTATAAACAAGAAAATCACAATAGATTTTAGATCATGTTGTTAATGAAAATTTTTTCTCTCTAAGTACCTATGAGAAGGTACAACTTTAAGGTCTGGTTTGAAGCTCATAGCTTTAAAAACCATATATGTTTGTATTAACCAATACTCAAATTATTTTTATATATTCTGATTCGCAGCCTGATTCCGAGCAATACTGCAAAGTTTCGTGAAGTTAGGATGATAAATAAATTTTTAATTCAATTTTTTGACTTGTCTCAATTCCGAAAACGGGCTAGATGAGACCCTTTTGAGCCAAAAATTCACATAACTTTTAAAATTATCACATCAACTTATTCATATTTGGGATTTTCCTTTGCAATCACATTATAAACAAGAAAATCACAATAGATTTTAGATCATGTTGTTAATGAAAATTTTTCTCTCTAAGTACCTATGAGAAGGTACAACTTTAAGGTCTGGTTTGAAGCTCATAGCTTTAAAAACCATATATGTTTGTATTAACCAATACTCAAATTATTTTTATATATTCTCATTCGCAGCCTGATTCCGAGCAATACTGCAAAGTTTCGTGAAGTTAGGATGAAAAAAATTTTTAATTCAATTTTTTGACTTGTCTCAATTCCGAAAACGGGCTAGATGAGACCCTTTTGAGCCAAAAATTCACATAACTTTTAAAATTATCACATCAACTTATTCATATTTGGGATTTTCCTTTGCAATCACATTATAAACAAGAAAATCACAATAGATTTTAGATCATGTTGTTAATGAAAATTTTTCTCTCTAAGTACCTATGAGAAGGTACAACTTTAAGGTCTGGTTTGAAGCTCATAGCTTTAAAAACCATATATGTTTGTATTAACCAATACTCAAATAATTTTTATATATTCTCATTCGCAGCCTGATTCCGAGCAATACTACAAAGTTTTGTGAAGTTAGGATGATAAATAAATTTTTAATTCAATTTTTTTGACATTTTCTCAATTCCGCAGACGGGCAAAAGCCCTTGTTTTACCAAAATGTCCCATAAAATTTTTATCTATACTGTAATTCACACCATATTTGGCATTTTTCTTTACATAATCATAATAAACCAGAATATGAAAGAAAATGTCAAGATATATGAGCATTGAAAAACGTGTGTGAAGTCAACCTGGAGCAAAAATAGGGCTTGAGAGCTGGGCTTTGGGAGACCGGACCCTTTTGAGCCAAAAATTCACATAACTTTTAAAATTATCACATCAACTTATTCATATTTGGGATTTTCCTTTGCAATCACATTATAAACAAGAAAATCACAATAGATTTTAGATCATGTTGTTAATGAAAATTTTTCTCTCTAAGTACCTATGAGAAGGTACAACTTTAAGGTCTGGTTTGAAGCTCATAGCTTTAAAAACCATATATGTTTGTATTAACCAATACTCAAATTATTTTTATATATTCTGATTCGCAGCCTGATTCCGAGCAATACTGCAAAGTTTCGTGAAGTTAGGATGATAAATAAATTTTTAATTCAATTTTTTGACTTGTCTCAATTCCGAAAACGGGCTAGATGAGACCCTTTTGAGCCAAAAATTCACATAACTTTTAAAATTATCACATCAACTTATTCATATTTGGGATTTTCCTTTGCAATCACATTATAAACAAGAAAATCACAATAGATTTTAGATCATGTTGTTAATGAAAATTTTTCTCTCTAAGTACCTATGAGAAGGTACAACTTTAAGGTCTGGTTTGAAGCTCATAGCTTTAAAAACCATATATGTTTGTATTAACCAATACTCAAATTATTTTTTTATATTCTGATTCGCAGCCTGATTCCGAGCAATACTGCAAAGTTTCGTGAAGTTAGGATGATAAATAAATTTTTAATTCAATTTTTTGACTTGTCTCAATTCCGAAAACGGGCTAGATGAGACCCTTTTGAGCCAAAAATTCACATAACTTTTAAAATTATCACATCAACTTATTCATATTTGGGATTTTCCTTTGCAATCACATTATAAACAAGAAAATCACAATAGATTTTAGATCATGTTGTTAATGAAAATTTTTCTCTCTAAGTACCTATGAGAAGGTACAACTTTAAGGTCTGGTTTGAAGCTCATAGCTTTAAAAACCATATATGTTTGTATTAACCAATACTCAAATTATTTTTATATATTCTGATTCGCAGCCTGATTCCGAGCAATACTGCAAAGTTTCGTGAAGTTAGGATGATAAATAAATTTTTAATTCAATTTTTTGACTTGTCTCAATTCCGAAAACGGGCTAGATGAGACCCTTTTGAGCCAAAAATTCACATAACTTTTAAAATTATCACATCAACTTATTCATATTTGGGATTTTCCTTTGCAATCACATTATAAACAAGAAAATCACAATAGATTTTAGATCATGTTGTTAATGAAAATTTTTCTCTCTAAGTACCTATGAGAAGGTACAACTTTAAGGTCTGGTTTGAAGCTCATAGCTTTAAAAACCATATATGTTTGTATTAACCAATACTCAAATAATTTTTATATATTCTCATTCGCAGCCTGATTCCGAGCAATACTACAAAGTTTTGTGAAGTTAGGATGATAAATAAATTTTTAATTCAATTTTTTGACATTTTCTCAATTCCGCAGACGGGCAAAAGCCCTTGTTTTACCAAAATGTCCCATAAAATTTTTATCTATACTGTAATTCACACCATATTTGGCATTTTTCTTTACATAATCATAATAAACCAGAATATGAAAGAAAATGTCAAGATATATGAGCATTGAAAAACGTGTGTGAAGTCAACCTGGAGCAAAAATAGGGCTTGAGAGCTGGGCTTTGGGAGACCGGACCCTTTTGAGCCAAAAATTCACATAACTTTTAAAATTATCACATCAACTTATTCATATTTGGGATTTTCCTTTGCAATCACATTATAAACAAGAAAATCACAATAGATTTTAGATCATGTTGTTAATGAAAATTTTTCTCTCTAAGTACCTATGAGAAGGTACAACTTTAAGGTCTGGTTTGAAGCTCATAGCTTTAAAAACCATATATGTTTGTATTAACCAATACTCAAATTATTTTTATATATTCTGATTCGCAGCCTGATTCCGAGCAATACTGCAAAGTTTCGTGAAGTTAGGATGATAAATAAATTTTTAATTCAATTTTTTGACTTGTCTCAATTCCGAAAACGGGCTAGATGAGACCCTTTTGAGCCAAAAATTCACATAACTTTTAAAATTATCACATCAACTTATTCATATTTGGGATTTTCCTTTGCAATCACATTATAAACAAGAAAATCACAATAGATTTTAGATCATGTTGTTAATGAAAATTTTTCTCTCTAAGTACCTATGAGAAGGTACAACTTTAAGGTCTGGTTTGAAGCTCATAGCTTTAAAAACCATATATGTTTGTATTAACCAATACTCAAATTATTTTTATATATTCTGATTCGCAGCCTGATTCCGAGCAATACTGCAAAGTTTCGTGAAGTTAGGATGATAAATAAATTTTTAATTCAATTTTTTGACTTGTCTCAATTCCGAAAACGGGCTAGATGAGACCCTTTTGAGCCAAAAATTCACATAACTTTTAAAATTATCACATCAACTTATTCATATTTGGGATTTTCCTTTGCAATCACATTATAAACAAGAAAATCACAATAGATTTTAGATCATGTTGTTAATGAAAATTTTTCTCTCTAAGTACCTATGAGAAGGTACAACTTTAAGGTCTGGTTTGAAGCTCATAGCTTTAAAAACCATATATGTTTGTATTAACCAATACTCAAATAATTTTTATATATTCTCATTCGCAGCCTGATTCCGAGCAATACTACAAAGTTTTGTGAAGTTAGGATGATAAATAAATTTTTAATTCAATTTTTTGACATTTTCTCAATTCCGCAGACGGGCAAAAGCCCCTTTTGAGCCAAAAATTCACATAACTTTTAAAATTATCACATCAACTTATTCATATTTGGGATTTTCCTTTGCAATCACATTATAAACAAGAAAATCACAATAGATTTTAGATCATGTTGTTAATGAAAATTTTTCTCTCTAAGTACCTATGAGAAGGTACAACTTTAAGGTCTGGTTTGAAGCTCATAGCTTTAAAAACCATATATGTTTGTATTAACCAATACTCAAATAATTTTTATATATTCTCATTCGCAGCCTGATTCCGAGCAATACTACAAAGTTTTGTGAAGTTAGGATGATAAATAAATTTTTAATTCAATTTTTTGACATTTTCTCAATTCCGCAGACGGGCAAAAGCCCTTGTTTTACCAAAATGTCCCATAAAATTTTTATCTATACTGTAATTCACACCATATTTGGCATTTTTCTTTACATAATCATAATAAACCAGAATATGAAAGAAAATGTCAAGATATATGAGCATTGAAAAACGTGTGTGAAGTCAACCTGGAGCAAAAATAGGGCTTGAGAGCTGGGCTTTGGGAGACCGGACCCTTTTGAGCCAAAAATTCACATAACTTTTAAAATTATCACATAACTTATTCATATTTGGGATTTTCCTTTGCAATCACATTATAAACAAGAAAATCACAATAGATTTTAGATCATGTTGTTAATGAAAATTTTTCTCTCTAAGTACCTATGAGAAGGTACAACTTTAAGGTCTGGTTTGAAGCTCATAGCTTTAAAAACCATATATGTTTGTATTAACCAATACTCAAATTATTTTTATATATTCTGATTCGCAGCCTGATTCCGAGCAATACTGCAAAGTTTCGTGAAGTTAGGATGATAAATAAATTTTTAATTCAATTTTTTGACTTGTCTCAATTCCGAAAACGGGCTAGATGAGACCCTTTTGAGCCAAAAATTCACATAACTTTTAAAATTATCACATCAACTTATTCATATTTGGGATTTTCCTTTGCAATCACATTATAAACAAGAAAATCACAATAGATTTTAGATCATGTTGTTAATAAAATTTTTCTCTCTAAGTACCTATGAGAAGGTACAACTTTAAGGTCTGGTTTGAAGCTCATAGCTTTAAAAACCATATATGTTTGTATTAACCAATACTCAAATTATTTTTATATATTCTGATTCGCAGCCTGATTCCGAGCAATACTGCAAAGTTTCGTGAAGTTAGGATGATAAATAAATTTTTAATTCAATTTTTTGACTTGTCTCAATTCCGAAAACGGGCTAGATGAGACCCTTTTGAGCCAAAAATTCACATAACTTTTAAAATTATCACATCAACTTATTCATATTTGGGATTTTCCTTTGCAATCACATTATAAACAAGAAAATCACAATAGATTTTAGATCATGTTGTTAATGAAAATTTTTCTCTCTAAGTACCTATGAGAAGGTACAACTTTAAGGTCTGGTTTGAAGCTCATAGCTTTAAAAACCATATATGTTTGTATTAACCAATACTCAAATTATTTTTATATATTCTGATTCGCAGCCTGATTCCGAGCAATACTGCAAAGTTTCGTGAAGTTAGGATGATAAATAAATTTTTAATTCAATTTTTTGACTTGTCTCAATTCCGAAAACGGGCTAGATGAGACCCTTTTGAGCCAAAAATTCACATAACTTTTAAAATTATCACATCAACTTATTCATATTTGGGATTTTCCTTTGCAATCACATTATAAACAAGAAAATCACAATAGATTTTAGATCATGTTGTTAATGAAAATTTTTCTCTCTAAGTACCTATGAGAAGGTACAACTTTAAGGTC
>NW_027187488.1:60000-100000 GCF_041381155.1 Argopecten irradians | reverse complement strand
CCTACTAGGCACTCTGGGTGCCGAATCTCATGCACAAATTTTTATCGGCCCAACATTGCCCCAGCCTGGCCGTTTCTGCCTCTCTAACTCACGCGGACAATTTTGTCGACCTGCCGTTTTCCTGGGGACTTCTCCCCTACTAGGCACTCTGGGTGCCGAATCTCATGCACAAATTTTTATCGGCCCAACATTGCCCCAGCCTGGCCGTTTCTGCCTCTCTAACTCACGCGGACAATTTTGTCGACCTGCCGTTTTCCTGGGGACTTCTCCCCTACTAGGCACTCTGGGTGCCGAATCTCATGCACAAATTTTATCGGCCCAACATTGCCCCAGCCTGGCCGTTTCTGCCTCTAACTCACGCGGACAATTTTGTCGACCTGCCGTTTTCCTGGGGACTTCTCCCCTACTAGGCACTCTGGGTGCCGAATCTCATGCACAAATTTTTATCGGCCCAACATTGCCCGCCTGGCCGTTTCTGCCTCTCTAACTCACGCGGACAATTTTGTCGACCTGCCGTTTTCCTGGGGACTTCTCCCCTACTAGGCACTCTGGGTGCCGAATCTCATGCACAAATTTTCATCGGCCCAACATTGCCCCAGCCTGGCCGTTTCTGCCTCTAACTCACGCGGACAATTTTGTCGACATGCCGTTTTCCTGGGGACTTCTCCCCTACAAGGCATTCTGAGTGACACTCTCATGCACAGACACATGTTTCAGGCCGTCTCGGGCGGGTCCGTACGCCCATGGAGCTGTCGCGTACAAATTTTCATCGGCCAATTTTTCCCCGGCCCGACATTGCCCCAGCCTGGCCGTTTCTGCCTCTAACTCACACGGACAATTTTGTCGACCTGCCGTTTTCCTGGGGACTTCTCCCCTACAAGGCATTCTGAGAGTGACACTCGACACTCGCATGCACAGACACATGTTTCAGGCCGTTTCGGGCGGGTCCGTACGCCCATGGAACTCCGTACGCCCATGGATGTTAGAGGCAGAAACGGCCAGGCTGGGGGCAATGTCGGGCCGGGGAGAAAAAATTGGCCGATGAAAATTTGTACGCGACAGCTCCATGGGCGTACGGACCCGCCCGAGACATGTGTTCTGTGCATGATCAGTGACCTGTAGATGAAAAAACGGCATGTGACAAAAATTGTTTGTTAGAGAAGTGGAAACTGGAAAAAAAAAATTTGTGCGATGAATTCCCCAGGAAAACGGCAGTCGACAAAATTGTCCGCGTGATTTAGAAGGCAGAAACGGCCAGGCTGGGGCAATGTTGGGCCGATGAAAAATTTTGTGCATGAGATTCGGCACCCATAGTGCACCCAAGAGTGCCTAGTAGGGAGAAGTCCCCAGGAGAAAAACGGCAGGTCGACAAAATTGTCCGCGTGAGTTAGAGGCAGAAACGGCCAGGCTGGGGCAAATGTTGGGCCGATGAAAATTTGTGCAAGAGATTCGGCACCCAGAGTGCCTAGTAGGGGAGAAAAGTCCCCAGGAAAAACGGCAGGTCGACAAAATTGTCCGCGTGAGTTAGAGGCAGAAGCAAACGGGCCAGGCTATGGGCAATGTTGGGCCGATGAAAAATTTGTGCATGAAGATTCGGTCACCCAGAGTGCCTAGCGGGGGACAGAAGTCCCCAGGAAACGGCCAGGTCGACAAAATTGTCCGCGTGAGTTAGAGGCAGAAAACGGCCAGGCTGGGGGCAATGTTGGGCCGATTGCAAAATTTGTGCATGAGATTCGGCACCCCAGAAGTGGCATAGGGGGGGAGAAAGTCCCCAGGGAAAAAGTCGGCAGGTCGACAAAATTGGTCGCGCGTGAGTTTGAGAGTGAGAGGCAGAAAACGGCCAGGCTGGGGCAATGTTGGGCCGATGAAAATTTGTGCATGAGATTCGGCACCCAGAAGTGCCTAGCGGGAAGTCCCCAGAGCGGTCCGAACATCGAAAATTTAAAATTGGTCCGCGTCGACAAAATTGTCCGCGTGAGTTAGAGAGGCAGAAAAATGGCCAGGCTGGGGCAATGTTGGGCCGATGAAAAAATGCATGAGATTCGGCACCCAGAGAAACATGAGCTGCCTAGTAGGGAGAAGTCCCCAGGAAAAAAACGGCAGGTCGACAAAATTGTCCGCGTGAGTTAGAGGCAGAAACGGCCAGGCTGGGGCTGGGGCAATGTTGGGGCCCTAAAATTTGGATGAAAATTTGTGCATGAGATTCGGCACCCAGAGTGCCTAGCGGGGGGAGGTCCCCAGGGGGAAACGGCAGGTCGACAAAATTGTCCGCGCAGAGTTAGAGAGGCCAAAAAAGACGGCCAGGCATGGGGCCGAGATATTCACCAATTGTGCCTAGCGGGGGGAGAAGTCCCCTCGGGAAACGGTAGGTCGACAAAATTGTCCGCGTGGTTAGTGCAGAAAACGGCCAGCTCGGGCAATGTTGCGGCCGAATGAATATTTGGTGCCTGAGATTCGGCACCATTGTGCCCTTGAGGAGAAGTATGTCCCCTGGGAAACGGTAGGTCGACAAAAATTCGACCAAAAAATTGCAAGTGTTCCCTCCGCGCTGTAGAGACAGAAATGACAGTTTGCCGTGCACGGGGAGAAAGTCCCCGGTAAAAACGACAGTTCTGTGGTAGGACTTCTCACCGAGTGTGGTCAGGAAATTTCCGTCAGGAGGGTTTCCTCCATCGGATTTTCATTGCTGACACGCGCCCCCTGCAGCCGAGGGCTTGGCCGTTATGTTGAATGGACCTGGAAAAGTCCACAAACGGCACATGGGAGATATTCACACCCTAATGAAAGCTTGACCCCAGTTTGTCTTGGTGCTAAAAAATATTTTTTTTATCAAGCCTTTCATAGATGATCTGTTTGTATTTGATGATTTATAATGTTATTCCAAAGAAAACTGCCAAATATGAACCAAATCGCATGAAAAATGAAAGAGTTATATCAATTTTTCTAAAATGAGGCCGCGATCCCAAACCATGAAAGATCCCCATTTTCAGACATGGTAAAAAAATTGGAGATTTTTTTATTTCTGGATCAATCTCAATAAAACTTGGTATTATTATTCGATATAAGGTTCCGAATGAGAATATGTAAAAGAAATTAGAGTATCACTTAATTTAACAAAAATTTCTTCATAGAACCTATGTGATGCACACAAGACCTTACACTATAATATTACAGAGGAGGAAAAAAACATTTTTTTTGATTAAGCCTGTTATATAATAACTGGCTTGTTTTCCTGATTCCTAATGTCATTCCAAAGAAAACTACCAAATATGACCCGGATTGAATCAGAAATGAAGACTTTATATCAATTTTTGCTCACCCAAAACCCTATGTTAAGCTTGACCTCGGGTTGAAAATTCACCAAAGCTTCTCAAATCATTAGTTTTAGTGGAAATGGCCTATAAATTCGCACGATTGATGTCTGTTTCATACTAAATAAGTAGCATGCAAGATAAATTGTGAAATCACTAAAGTGCATTTGAAGACAATCAACAGTCAAGCCTATACATGGGATATATTCACACCCTAAGGTAAGCTTGACCCCAGTTTGTCTTGGTGCTGAAAAATACTTTTTTTTTATCAACCCTTTCATAGATGATCTGTTTGCATTTTATGATTTATAATGTTATTCCAAAGAAAACTGCCAAATATGAACCAAATCGCATGAAAAATGAAAGAGTTATATCAATTTTTCAAAAATGAGGCCGCGATCCCAAACCATGACAGATCCCCATTTTCAGACATGGTAAAAAGTTTGGAGAATTTTTTATTTCTGGATCAATCTCAATAAAACTTGGTATTATTATTCGATATAAGGTTCCGAATGAGAATATGTAAAAGAAATTAGAGTATCACTTAATTTAACAAAAATTTCTTCATAGAACCTATGTGATGCACACAAGACCTTACACTATAATATTACAGAGGAGGAAAAAAAACAGTTTTTTTTATTAAGCCTGTTATATAATAACTGGCTTGTTTTCCTGATTCCTAATGTCATTCCAAAGAAAACTACCAAATATGACCCGGATTGAATCAGAAATGAAGACTTTATATCAATTTTTGCTCACCCAAAACCCTATGTTAAGCTTGACCTCGGGTTGAAAATTCACCAAAGCTTCTCAAATCATTAGTTTTAGTGGAAATGGCCTATAAATTCGCACGATTGATGTCTGTTTCATACTAAATACGTAGCATGCAAGATAAATTGTGAAATCACTAAAGTGCATTTGAAGACAATCAACAGTCAAGCCTATACATGGGAGATATTCACACCCTAAGGTAAGCTTGACCCCAGTTTGTCTTGGTGCTGAAAAATATTTTTTTTTTATCAAGCCTTTCATAGATGATCTGTTTGTATTTTATGATTTATAATGTTATTCCAAAGAAAACTGCCAAATATGAACCAAATCGCATGAAAAATGAAAGAGTTATATCAATTTTTCTAAAATGAGGCCGCGATCCCAAACCATGAAAGATCCCCATTTTCAGACATGGTAAAAAAATTGGAGATTTTTTTATTTCTGGATCAATCTCAATAAAACTTGGTATTATTATTCGATATAAGGTTCCGAATGAGAATATGTAAAAGAAATTAGAGTATCACTTAATTTAACAAAAATTTCTTCATAGAACCTATGTGATGCACACAAGACCTTACACTATAATATTACAGAGGAGGAAAAAAACATTTTTTTTTATTAAGCCTGTTATATAATAACTGGCTTGTTTTCCTGATTCCTAATGTCATTCCAAAGAAAACTACCAAATATGACCCGGATTGAATCAGAAATGAAGACTTTATATCAATTTTTGCTCACCCAAAACCCTATGTTAAGCTTGACCTCGGGTTGAAAATTCACCAAAGCTTCTCAAATCATTAGTTTTAGTGGAAATGGCCTATAAATTCGCACGATTGATGTCTGTTTCATACTAAATACGTAGCATGCAAGATAAATTGTGAAATCACTAAAGTGCATTTGAAGACAATCAACAGTCAAGCCTATACATGGGAGATATTCACACCCTAAGGTAAGCTTGACCCCAGTTTGTCTTGGTGCTAAAAAATATTTTTTTTTATCAAGCCTTTCATAGATGATCTGTTTGTATTTTATGATTTATAATGTTATTCCAAAGAAAACTACCAAATATGAACCAAATCGCATGAAAAATGAAAGAGTTATATCAATTTTTCAAAAATGAGGCCGCGATCCCAAACCATGACAGATCCCCATTTTTAGACATGGTAAAAAGTTTGGAGAATTTTTTATTTCTGGACCAATCTCAACAAAACTTGGTATTATTATTCGATATAAGGTTCCGAATGAGAATATGTAAAAGAAATTAGAGTATCACTTAATTTAACAAAAATTTCTTCATAGAACCTATGTGATGCACACAAAACCTTACACTATAATATTACAGAGGAGGAAAAAAAACATTTTTTTTTATTAAGCCTGTTATATAATAACTGGCTTGTTTTCCTGATTCCTAATGTCATTCCAAAGAAAACTACCAAATATGACTCGCATTGAATCAGAAATGAAGACTTTATATCAATTTTTGCTCACCCAAAACCCTATGTTAAGCTTGACCTCGGGTTGAAAATTCACCAAAGCTTCTCAAATCATTAGTTTTAGTGGAAATGGCCTATAAATTCGCACGATTGATGTCTGTTTCATACTAAATAACTAGCATGCAAGATAAATTGTGAAATCACTAAAGTGCTTTGAAGACAATCAACAGTCAAGCCTATACATGGGAGATATTCACACCCTAAGGTAAGCTTGACCCCAGTTTGTCTTGGTGCTAAAAAAATTTTTTTTTATCAAGCCTTTCATAGATGATCTGTTTGTATTTTATGATTTATAATGTTATTCCAAAGAAAACTACCAAATATGAACCAAATCGCATGAAAAATGAAAGAGTTATATCAATTTTTCAAAAATGAGGCCGCGATCCCAAACCATGACAGATCCCCATTATTAGACATGGTAAAAAAGGTTGGAGAAATTTTTTATTTCTGGATCAATCTCAACAAAACTTGGTATTATTATTCGATATAAGGTTCCGAATGAGAATATATAAAGAAATTAAAATATCACTTAATTTAACAAAAATTTCTTCATAGAACCTATGTGATGCAATCATGACCTTACACTATAATATTACAGAGGATGAAAAAAAAAGATTTTTTTTTATTAAGCCTGTTATATAATAACTGGCTTGTTTTCCTGATTCCTAATGTCATTCCAAAGAAAACTACCAAATATGACTCGCATTGAATCAGAAATGAAGACTTTATATCAATTTTTGCTCACCCAAAACCCTAAGTTAAGCTTGACCTCGGGTTGAAAATTCACCAAAGCTTCTCAAATCATTAGTTTTAGTGGAAATGGCCTATAAATTTGCACGATTGATGTCTGTTTCATACTAAATAACTAGCATGCAAGATAAATTGTGAAATCACTAAAGTGCATTTGAAGACAATCAACAGTCAAGCCTATACATGGGAGATATTCACACCCTAAGGTAAGCTTGACCCCAGTTTGTCTTGGTGCTGAAAAAATATTTTTTTTTATCAAGCCTTTCATAGATGATCTGTTTGTATTTTATGATTTATAATGTTATTCCAAAGAAAACTACCAAATATGAACCAAATCGCATGAAAAATGAAAGAGTTATATCAATTTTTCAAAAATGAGGCCGCGATCCCAAACCATGACAGATCCCCATTATTAGACATGGTAAAAAGGTTTGGAGAAATTTTTATTTCTGGATCAATCTCAACAAAACTTGGTATTATTATTCGATATAAGGTTCCGAATGAGAATATATAAAAGAAATTAAAATATCACTTAATTTAACAAAAATGTCTTCATAGAACCTATGTGATGCAATCATGACCTTACACTATAATATTACAGAGGAGGAAAAAAAAGATTTTTTTTTATTAAGCCTGATATATAATAACTGGCTTGTTTTCCTGATTCCTAATGTCATTCCAAAGAAAACTACCAAATATGACTCGCATTGAATCAGAAATGAAGACTTTATATCAATTTTTGCTCACCCAAAACCCTAAGTTAAGCTTGACCTCGGGTTGAAAATTCACCAAAGCTTCTCAAATCATTAGTTTTAGTGGAAATGGCCTATAAATTTGCACGATTGATGTCTGTTTCATACTAAATAACTAGCATGCAAGATAAATTGTGAAATCACTAAAGTGCATTTGAAGACAATCAACAGTCAAGCCTATACATGGGAGATATTCACACCCTAAGGTAAGCTTGACCCCAGTTTGTCTTGGTGCTGAAAAATATTTTTTTTTTATCAAGCCTTTCATAGATGATCTGTTTGTATTTTATGATTTATAATGTTATTCCAAAGAAAACTACCAAATATGAACCAAATCGCATGAAAAATGAAAGAGTTATATCAATTTTTCAAAAATGAGGCCGCGATCCCAAACCATGACAGATCCCCATTATTAGACATGGTAAAAAGGTTGGAGAAATTTTTATTTCTGGATCAATCTCAACAAAACTTGGTATTATTATTCGATATAAGGTTCCGAATGAGAATATATAAAAGAAATTAAAATATCACTTAATTTAACAAAAATTTCTTCATAGAACCTATGTGATGCAATCATGACCTTACACTATAATATTACAGAGGATGAAAAAAAAGATTTTTTTTTATTAAGCCTGTTATATAATAACTGGCTTGTTTTCCTGATTCCTAATGTCATTCCAAAGAAAACTACCAAATATGACTCGCATTGAATCAGAAATGAAGACTTTATATCAATTTTTGCTCACCGAAAACCCTAAGTTAAGCTTGACCTCGGGTTGAAAATTCACCAAAGCTTCTCAAATCATTAGTTTTAGTGGAAATGGCCTATAAATTTGCACGATTGATGTCTGTTTCATACTAAATAACTAGCATGCAAGATAAATTGTGAAATCACTAAAGTGCATTTGAAGACAATCAACAGTCAAGCCTATACATGGGAGATATTCACACCCTAAGGTAAGCTTGACCCCAGTTTGTCTTGGTGCTGAAAAATATTTTTTTTATCAAGCCTTTCATAGATGATCTGTTTGTATTTTATGATTTATAATGTTATTCCAAAGAAAACTACCAAATATGAACCAAATCGCATGAAAAATGAAAGAGTTATATCAATTTTTCAAAAATGAGGCCGCGATCCCAAACCATGACAGATCCCCATTATTAGACATGGTAAAAAGGTTGGAGAAATTTTTATTTCTGGATCAATCTCAACAAAACTTGGTATTATTATTCGATATAAGGTTCCGAATGAGAATATATAAAAGAAATTAAAATATCACTTAATTTAACAAAAATTTCTTCATAGAACCTATGTGATGCAATCATGACCTTACACTATAATATTACAGAGGATGAAAAAAAAAGATTTTTTTTTTATTAAGCCTGTTATATAATAACTGGCTTGTTTTCCTGATTCCTAACGTCATTCCAAAGAAAACTACCAAATATGACTCGCATTGAATCAGAAATGAAGACTTTATATCAATTTTTGCTCACCCAAAACCCTAAGTTAAGCTTGACCTCGGGTTGAAAATTCACCAAAGCTTCTCAAATCATTAGTTTTAGTGGAAATGGCCTATAAATTTGCACGATTGATGTCTGTTTCATACTAAATAACTAGCATGCAAGATAAATTGTGAAATCACTAAAGTGCATTTGAAGACAATCAACAGTCAAGCCTATACATGGGAGATATTCACACCCTAAGGTAAGCTTGACCCCAGTTTGTCTTGGTGCTGAAAAATATTTTTTTTTATCAAGCCTTTCATAGATGATCTGTTTGTATTTTATGATTTATAATGTTATTCCAAAGAAAACTACCAAATATGAACCAAATCGCATGAAAAATGAAAGAGTTATATCAATTTTTCAAAAATGAGGCCGCGATCCCAAACCATGACAGATCCCCATTATTAGACATGGTAAAAAGGTTGGAGAAATTTTTATTTCTGGATCAATCTCAACAAAACTTGGTATTATTATTCGATATAAGGTTCCGAATGAGAATATATAAAAGAAATTAAAATATCACTTAATTTAACAAAAATTTCTTCATAGAACCTATGTGATGCAATCATGACCTTACACTATAATATTACAGAGGATGAAAAAAAAGATTTTTTTTTATTAAGCCTGTTATATAATAACTGGCTTGTTTTCCTGATTCCTAATGTCATTCCAAAGAAAACTACCAAATATGACTCGCATTGAATCAGAAATGAAGACTTTATATCAATTTTTGCTCACCCAAAACCCTAAGTTAAGCTTGACCTCGGGTTGAAAATTCACCAAAGCTTCTCAAATCATTAGTTTTAGTGGAAATGGCCTATAAATTTGCACGATTGATGTCTGTTTCATACTAAATAACTAGCATGCAAGATAAATTGTGAAATCACTAAAGTGCATTTGAAGACAATCAACAGTCAAGCCTATACATGGGAGATATTCACACCCTAAGGTAAGCTTGACCCCAGTTTGTCTTGGTGCTGAAAAATATTTTTTTTATTATCAAGCCTTTCATAGATGATCTGTTTGTATTTTATGATTTATAATGTTATTCCAAAGAAAACTACCAAATATGAACCAAATCGCATGAAAAATGAAAGAGTTATATCAATTTTTCAAAAATGAGGCCGCGATCCCAAACCATGACAGATCCCCATTATTAGACATGGTAAAAAGGTTGGAGAAATTTTTATTTCTGGATCAATCTCAACAAAACTTGGTATTATTATTCGATATAAGGTTCCGAATGAGAATATATAAAAGAAATTAAAATATCACTTAATTTAACAAAAATTTCTTCATAGAACCTATGAGATGCAATCATGACCTTACACTATAATATTACAGAGGAAAAAAAAAATTTTTTTTTATTAAGCCTGTTATATAATAACTGGCTTGTTTTCCTGATTCCTAATGTCATTCCAAAGAAAACTACCAAATATGACTCGCATTGAATCAGAAATGAAGACTTTATATCAATTTTTGCTCACCCAAAACCCTAAGTTAAGCTTGACCTCGGGTTGAAAATTCACCAAAGCTTCTCAAATCATTAGTTTTAGTGGAAATGGCCTATAAATTTGCACGATTGATGTCTGTTTCATACTAAATAACTAGCATGCAAGATAAATTGTGAAATCACTAAAGTGCATTTGAAGACAATCAACAGTCAAGCCTATACATGGGAGATATTCACACCCTAAGGTAAGCTTGACCCCAGTTTGTCTTGGTGCTGAAAAATATTTTTTTTTATCAAGCCTTTCATAGATGATCTGTTTGTATTTTATGATTTATAATGTTATTCCAAAGAAAACTACCAAATATGAACCAAATCGCATGAAAAATGAAAGAGTTATATCAATTTTTCAAAAATGAGGCCGCGATCCCAAACCATGACAGATCCCCATTATTAGACATGGTAAAAAGGTTGGAGAAATTTTTTATTTCTGGATCAATCTCAACAAAACTTGGTATTATTATTCGATATAAGGTTCCGAATGAGAATATATAAAAGAAATTAAAATATCACTTAATTTAACAAAAATTTCTTCATAGAACCTATGTGATGCAATCATGACCTTACACTATAATATTACAGAGGATGAAAAAAAAGATTTTTTTTTATTAAGCCTGTTATATAATAACTGGCTTGTTTTCCTGATTCCTAACGTCATTCCAAAGAAAACTACCAAATATGACTCGCATTGAATCAGAAATGAAGACTTTATATCAATTTTTGCTCACCCAAAACCCTAAGTTAAGCTTGACCTCGGGTTGAAAATTCACCAAAGCTTCTCAAATCATTAGTTTTAGTGGAAATGGCCTATAAATTTGCACGATTGATGTCTGTTTCATACTAAATAACTAGCATGCAAGATAAATTGTGAAATCACTAAAGTGCATTTGAAGACAATCAACAGTCAAGCCTATACATGGGAGATATTCACACCCTAAGGTAAGCTTGACCCCAGTTTGTCTTGGTGCTGAAAAATATTTTTTTTTATCAAGCCTTTCATAGATGATCTGTTTGTATTTTATGATTTATAATGTTATTCCAAAGAAAACTACCAAATATGAACCAAATCGCATGAAAAATGAAAGAGTTATATCAATTTTTCAAAAATGAGGCCGCGATCCCAAACCATGACAGATCCCCATTATTAGACATGGTAAAAAGGTTGGAGAAATTTTTATTTCTGGATCAATCTCAACAAAACTTGGTATTATTATTCGATATAAGGTTCCGAATGAGAATATATAAAAGAAATTAAAATATCACTTAATTTAACAAAAATTTCTTCATAGAACCTATGTGATGCAATCATGACCTTACACTATAATATTACAGAGGATGAAAAAAAAGATTTTTTTTTATTAAGCCTGTTATATAATAACTGGCTTGTTTTCCTGATTCCTAATGTCATTCCAAAGAAAACTACCAAATATGACTCGCATTGAATCAGAAATGAAGACTTTATATCAATTTTTGCTCACACCCAAAACCCTAAGTTAAGCTTGACCTCGGGTTGAAAATTCACCAAAGCTTCTCAAATCATTAGTTTTAGTGGAAATGGCCTATAAATTTGCACGATTGATGTCTGTTTCATACTAAATAACTAGCATGCAAGATAAATTGTGAAATCACTAAAGTGCATTTGAAGACAATCAACAGTCAAGCCTATACATGGGAGATATTCACACCCTAAGGTAAGCTTGACCCCAGTTTGTCTTGGTGCTGAAAAATATTTTTTTTATCAAGCCTTTCATAGATGATCTGTTTGTATTTTATGATTTATAATGTTATTCCAAAGAAAACTACCAAATATGAACCAAATCGCATGAAAAATGAAAGAGTTATATCAATTTTTCAAAAATGAGGCCGCGATCCCAAACCATGACAGATCCCCATTATTAGACATGGTAAAAAGGTTGGAGAAATTTTTATTTCTGGATCAATCTCAACAAAACTTGGTATTATTATTCGATATAAGGTTCCGAATGAGAATATATAAAAGAAATTAAAATATCACTTAATTTAACAAAAATTTCTTCATAGAACCTATGTGATGCAATCATGACCTTACACTATAATATTACAGAGGATGAAAAAAAAATTTTTTTTTTATTAAGCCTGTTATATAATAACTGGCTTGTTTTCCTGATTCCTAATGTCATTCCAAAGAAAACTACCAAATATGACTCGCATTGAATCAGAAATGAAGACTTTATATCAATTTTTGCTCACCGAAAACCCTAAGTTAAGCTTGACCTCGGGTTGAAAATTCACCAAAGCTTCTCAAATCATTAGTTTTAGTGGAAATGGCCTATAAATTTGCACGATTGATGTCTGTTTCATACTAAATAACTAGCATGCAAGATAAATTGTGAAATCACTAAAGTGCATTTGAAGACAATCAACAGTCAAGCCTATACATGGGAGATATTCACACCCTAAGGTAAGCTTGACCCCAGTTTGTCTTGGTGCTGAAAAATATTTTTTTTTTATCAAGCCTTTCATAGATGATCTGTTTGTATTTTATGATTTATAATGTTATTCCAAAGAAAACTACCAAATATGAACCAAATCGCATGAAAAATGAAAGAGTTATATCAATTTTTCAAAAATGAGGCCGCGATCCCAAACCATGACAGATCCCCATTATTAGACATGGTAAAAAGGTTGGAGAAATTTTTTTTTTTCTGGATCAATCTCAACAAAACTTGGTATTATTATTCGATATAAGGTTCCGAATGAGAATATATAAAAGAAATTAAAATATCACTTAATTTAACAAAAATTTCTTCATAGAACCTATGTGATGCAATCATGACCTTACACTATAATATTACAGAGGATGAAAAAAAAGATTTTTTTTTATTAAGCCTGTTATATAATAACTGGCTTGTTTTCCTGATTCCTAACGTCATTCCAAAGAAAACTACCAAATATGACTCGCATTGAATCAGAAATGAAGACTTTATATCAATTTTTGCTCACCCAAAACCCTAAGTTAAGCTTGACCTCGGGTTGAAAATTCACCAAAGCTTCTCAAATCATTAGTTTTAGTGGAAATGGCCTATAAATTTGCACGATTGATGTCTGTTTCATACTAAATAACTAGCATGCAAGATAAATTGTGAAATCACTAAAGTGCATTTGAAGACAATCAACAGTCAAGCCTATACATGGGAGATATTCACACCCTAAGGTAAGCTTGACCCCAGTTTGTCTTGGTGCTGAAAAATATTTTTTTTTTATCAAGCCTTTCATAGATGATCTGTTTGTATTTTATGATTTATAATGTTATTCCAAAGAAAACTACCAAATATGAACCAAATCGCATGAAAAATGAAAGAGTTATATCAATTTTTCAAAAATGAGGCCGCGATCCCAAACCATGACAGATCCCCATTATTAGACATGGTAAAAAGGTTGGAGAAATTTTTATTTCTGGATCAATCTCAACAAAACTTGGTATTATTATTCGATATAAGGTTCCGAATGAGAATATATAAAAGAAATTAAAATATCACTTAATTTAACAAAAATTTCTTCATAGAACCTATGTGATGCAATCATGACCTTACACTATAATATTACAGAGGATGAAAAAAAAGATTTTTTTTTATTAAGCCTGTTATATAATAACTGGCTTGTTTTCCTGATTCCTAACGTCATTCCAAAGAAAACTACCAAATATGACTCGCATTGAATCAGAAATGAAGACTTTATATCAATTTTTGCTCACCCAAAACCCTAAGTTAAGCTTGACCTCGGGTTGAAAATTCACCAAAGCTTCTCAAATCATTAGTTTTAGTGGAAATGGCCTATAAATTTGCACGATTGATGTCTGTTTCATACTAAATAACTAGCATGCAAGATAAATTGTGAAATCACTAAAGTGCATTTGAAGACAATCAACAGTCAAGCCTATACATGGGAGATATTCACACCCTAAGGTAAGCTTGACCCCAGTTTGTCTTGGTGCTGAAAAATATTTTTTTTTATCAAGCCTTTCATAGATGATCTGTTTGTATTTTATGATTTATAATGTTATTCCAAAGAAAACTACCAAATATGAACCAAATCGCATGAAAAATGAAAGAGTTATATCAATTTTTCAAAAATGAGGCCGCGATCCCAAACCATGACAGATCCCCATTTTTAGACATGGTAAAAAGTTTGGAGAATTTTTTATTTCTGGACCAATCTCAACAAAACTTAGTATTATTATTCGATATAAGGTTCCGAATGAGAATATATAAAAGAAATTAAAATATCACTTAATTTAACAAAAATTTCTTCATAGAACCTATGAGATGCAATCAAGACCTTACACTATAATATTACAGAGGAGGAAAAAAAAAGATTTTTTTTATTAAGACTGTTATATAATAACTGGCTTGTTTTCCTGATTCCTAATGTCATTCCAAAGAAAACTACCAAATATGACTCGCATTGAATCAGAAATGAAGACTTTATATCAATTTTTGCTCACCCAAAACCCTAAGTTAAGCTTGACCTCGGGTTGAAAATTCATGGAACCAAATCGCATGGAAAATGAAACAGTGATGTCAATTTTTCAAAAGTGATAAAACTACCAAATATGAACCAAATTAGTCAAAAATAAAATTGTTATGTCACTTTAAAAAAATAAAAATCGTATGAGGATTAGTTAATATAATTATTTTACAACCTATGAGCTTTAAATCAGCCCACTCACTTGTTCTTTCACATAGGTGCTATCTTCACAAAACTTTAGAAAAAAATCTTAAGGAAATAATAACACGGAACACATTGCGTAATATTCGAGTTTTCATGGAACTTTTTGAGAGTGTTGGTGGCCTATAAAGGCCTTTGGATTGTATTTTGTTGCACACGTCAATTGAATCTGGTGTAACTTGTTTGAGCTGTGCTGCATTGTGTCTTCCTCCACCTTGGAACCGTCTTGTTATGGTACTGTAATAGTTGTTGTTGATGCTCCATGTATGACTCGATGTATCTTTGTCTAAAAAGCAATGGGACAAAATGGTATGCCATGTTCTTCATCGTCTTCTTTTTTCTTCCAAATGGTGTGCTTCTTTGTATCAGGGACCGTAGCGTGGTTTTGAATGTGTGACAAATCCTCTCGTCTTTTCTTCTGAGTTCCGTATTGCCGGTGTAGATGTATGCAAGGAAGGCCGTGATTTGTTTCATGTCCCCTTCATCGATGTCATTGATTAGGTTATCGAGCTCGGCAGTGTTTCGGGCACTACACATTCTTATCAAAATATCTATCTGCACTTCTCTAATCCTCGCCATCTTCTGTCTTCAATATTTTTCGTAGTTTTCGTAGTAATAGTATTATGTAGCTTTAAATTACATGTGGTATACGGTTAAGCCACGCCCACTTACAAATTTCTAACTCAGATTGGCTTAATTAATGTAACCAATCACGACATGGCGCACCACCTCTGCTTTATCAGCACATTCCATAATGTCTTTGAAGTCGTCATTCTTCACTGTGGTTGTGTAACCCCATTCTCGGGAATGTCAATATTGCTTAACGTAACAATTATGTCAAATCGGCTTTCATTAATGAACCTTGTGTATTGCGACTTACACATAACAGTCTAGACATTACATAACCTCCGCGACCATACAGATAACACCCGCGACTACAAAGGTGAAGCCCGCATACCCAGGACACGTGGGTAGGCCCTTTCTGTTTGGCCGATTACAATATGATGTGGGCGTGGCCACTGCCAACCAAGGCGATATACATATGGAGAAGTACACGGTACGTATCATTAAGACAGAATGGCTCAACCCGACATCATCAACATAGCGTTTCTTGGAATGCTGTCTGTGAAGATAAGCTCCGGAGAAGACATAAGAACAACGATCACCGAAGCTAAAGAAAAGGACATCATGTGCCTCTCCAACTTCCTAACATACTTTTTAGAAGGAAACGCTGCCAATTCGGAAGAAGATAGGAACCACGCAACTTCATTAATCAGGGGCATTACACGGGCAGACTCCATTTCAACCAAGAAGAGGCGAATCATCACCCTGCAAAGACACCTTGACAGAGCCCTGAAGATTCAGTATATAGATGACTATCTTCTGTGGATGATGATGCAGGCCTAAAGATGTCATCAACAAAAAACGGCCCTTTTAAGGGCCAACCAAATAGCTCAAAAAGTGCTTTAAAACGCTCGAAATTACGCAACCATTAATTAATCATTAAATTCCCTATTTATCATTTTTAATTGATTAGTATTATAAAGATTAGTATAAATAGATTCGGAAGATATTAAACTTTTTAAATATGTATAATATGTTGCTATAATAATTGTTATTATTATTCTCTTTATTGCCTCCAAATTTGAAGATTACAAAAGCATGAATAATAAACACAAATATACAAAGCATTTTTAAATATAAGAGTAATACAAAGTAAACATTACATTAATAAATAGTTATTTGTTCAATAATATAAGTACAAGTATAAGTATATACAAAATATCTTATAAATATTCATTTATACGTTAAATATAGGATAGCATAACGAAGTGTGCAACCCGATGCTTTTTATTAACTTAATTATTATTCATTACCCATTATTCTTTTGTTATATGAAATTTATAACAAAATCATACAACTAACAGTAGGGGTATCTTCTCTGGATGATGATGCAGGCGTGAAGATATCATCAACGAAAAAAACGGCCCTTTTAAGGGCCAACCAAATCGCTCAAAAAGTGACTCAAAAACGCTCGATATTACGCAACAATTATTTATTCATTAAATCCCCCCATTTATTATTGATGCATTTAACATTGGTATGATATAAGCGATAAATGTCAAAACAAGAATCAGGACAGAACGTCAGAGTAAACTTTGCTTTGCGAAACAATGAAAATTGGTATGAAACATTTTGTACTGAATACGTGGCACGTTCAGTGCGATTAATGATCTTGCAAATCTTATACGCCTGGAAAAATGAAACGGGCTTTGGGCCAGAAAATACACGAATGTTTTTACCAGTTGATCCACTAACATTTAAATCCAATTCATTGTTCGCTTCATCGTAAATTGCATACGATGCAGGAATTTTCATATAACCTGTGAGACGAAGTGGTTCAAATTCACCCACCATAAAATAATCATGGTCGTACGGGATGTCGATCAGTTTTATTGTCGTTTTATTGTCACAGTGTCCATTTTGCTCATTAACGTGACACACAAAGTAACAGTCTTATGGTTATTTGGTTATTTAAGGAATGGGGTTGAGTGATTTTCTTCTACAGACTCGACACCCAGATAATTTCAGAATTATGAGAAATTGTATAACACTTATGATAGCTAACCATATGGTGTGGTATTTGTTTGGTATATTAAAGTTGCTCAACTCTGCGATGGGTTCTGCGAGGTCGTTGAAGATCTGTCTTCCCTTTTTTGTGTTCTCTATCATATGTTTTAGATCCATCTCCATTGACTTGTCTTTAATAACAAACTCTTTGTACTGGTGTTCAAAGATATCGAAATCAGGAAGATTGGGAATGCTACCTTCACGTGTATTCACCGATGCTGTTAATTTCGGATGTCGAGGTAGCAGCGCATACGCCATTGCAAGGTTAATGTAAAGTTTCTTTTGTATTTCCGTGTTCTTGCCTGTTATGCACCGTTGTGTTATAGCCCTGTCCGTTTTCATTCCCTCGGTGTCTATCATCGCTCCACAAGGTAGATGGATTGTACAAAACATACAACCTTTCATCCATGTTGATGTTGAGTTTGGAAAGTCTACAAAAATTCTATCCATGCCATATACCAAATAGTCCGCCGATTTGTCCGAAATAGGGATTATGCTCTTAGACATTCCGTTCCGTTTATAAACAAACTCACAGGCCTTATAAATATTTTCTGCTGCATTAGTTAAGATAGCAGTGACACAATCCTTTCGTTGAAGCAGTAGAGTATTTACGTAAACAAGGTTGAAGGGGCAGGTCCACATTTGATGACGTTTACACTTAGCGAACATTTCCGATGTCAAGGAGGAATAGTATATTTTAGAGTCATCCATACTTATAATGATATATGAAGGCAGTCCTTTTATTTCCGACGTGTGTTGATGTGATCTGTCCGGGTGTGTCGGTACAGGGAATGTTCTAACTTTAAATAGATTTGATTTCATGTCCAGTGATCCGATTGGAAATTTGATGGTAATGATGATTTTATTATTGCGTATCGAAGTGAAGAATGATGGATGGTGTTTTTTGTACGTATCCTGAATAATACCTTTGGTATTAAGACCAGTCCTTTCCCTTATTACTTTATTGATGTGATCAATGGCGTTGTTTACCTCTGTCGATGACACGAACATGCTTGGCAAATTTCCGGTACAAAGATTCATAACCGCGTCAGAATAGTCGGATAGGAAGTCGATTACTCCATCTGTCGTGTTCAAATTGACAAGAGCCTGCGATATAACGTTAAGCCGCGATTCAACATCACGTGAAAAATGTTTTTCCCAAGAAACTAATGATTGAATTGCCTTATGGTTCGAAGCCAATACATTTTTCACATTTGAAAATCGGATGTTCATGTTTTTGGACAAAGAGACGAATGTATCCTGTAGAGAAACGATGGCTTTCCTCGATTCGCGTTGTTTTTCGATGAGTTTGTTGACCGTATTTGCGACGCGGTTCATGTCTTCCATTGTCGCCGTCCCGAAAAGAGTTTTGGACAAGCCTCCAATAAATCCAAGTACGGCACGTTTCTTCCTGTTGCTTTCCTTTGCTGACTTCGGAAACAAGTATGGCAGACTTGACATAGCGATTTTTCTAACACGTTGAACTTTATTGTAAATCTGTAAAACAATTGAGATTAAACGTTACATTGTTATCAGCAAAACAATGTCCAAATTTGAAGTTTCAACTACATCATTTTCTTATTAATGACTAGCAAACTTTGTTATGTGAACTGACAGTCAAAATACACTTATACAAATGTTCAAAATACGTTTGAAGTTAAAACTACATTATTTTGCTATTAATGACTAGCGAACTTTGTAAATGGAACTGACTGTTAATACACTTGTAACCAAAATAGGCTCATATTCTAACAATGTATCAAGCACGAAAGCATGTTTAAGTAAAAAGCAAACAAACCTTATAATTAAGAGAGGCCAAAAAATTCGACATAGGTAGCTCCCGCCGATGATCGCAGCCTGTATCAGTCTCGTTGTAGCAGGATCTATATGACATGTCCCAAAAGGCGTTTCTCGGATGTTCCATCGTTGGGAGATCAATGGCAAACGAATGCAGCCAATAATTAGTTGTCGAATGCACTTGTCCCAAGTGTTCCATAAACACTCCAATGTTTCCGAACGTCTTATCCTTGCCCGCTACTATTTCGTTGACTAACGCCACCATACAGAAAACGAATATCTGAAATAAATCAAAATACCCATAATATTAAGAGGTTTGAATTATGTAAAAGTCTTAATAAATAGAATATTAACAATATACACAATCATATGTCAATACTATTTAACCAATATCAAGCAAATACCAAATAAAATCGGATGATCAAAATACATTTATGTAAAGGCCTACCTGATCAACATTCAATGTGGTATAAAATGCATCATAAAGGAAAATAAAAGATATAAGTTTTTGGCCGGAAATTTTATACTACTTAACCAATTTCAAGCAAAATATCAAATAAAATTGAATGATGAAAATATGTACAGCCTACCTTGAAATCCATTGTGAATTGGTAAATCCCAGAGTTAGATTTTGGAATGAGGATTTCGTATACTGTGATAGTATTTATAGCACAGTGAAAGTTCCTCAAGCTGAGTACTTTTCAGACGAGTAGTACACCGATAATTGTACAGGTAAATCGTGAAGGTGGCACTAATTGGCTCAGAGCCGCCTTACCTGAGGTGACACCTACTCACTTATCACCTCACACGGCCGTCTGAGTAATTATCTCAACTGGCGCCAGTAATTGTTACCGGTAATGCATGCCTGTCAGTCGCGCGAATTACTCAGTCCTTGGAAGTACTTTTATAAACATTCAATGTGGTATAAAATATATCAACAATGTGCGCTGTATTAATTCGAGTTCTAGCAATCGTTTAATAGCTGTCTTAAGTGTTGTGAACATTATTTTTTGTTTGTGATATTCAGGATTCCACTGCTGAAAATGGATTTAAAGGTAAGTGTTCATTCATTTCGAATATAATTAATTGTTTGAATTTGATGCCTATAATTTTCATTGTATTCTTTAATTTTTTTATTAACTTGTTTTTATTATAGATACTTAATTTTTATCAATATTGTCAAATTATATAATAGCAACAAAAAATACAATTTTGTGAAAATTATGTGAAATAATTCACATTGTGTTAAAACAGATTATCTGAATTAAGATGACAAATATATGTACTTATTATTTTTTTCATGATTGTAATATACATAGAAAGCAATAGTTGTGTACTTACTAGTTTTCTCTTTTAAACTTAATATATATTGTAAACAACCAACTTTAAAATATCGTTATAAATAGCAATTAATCATCGAAACAATAGAACGGCTAACTCTAGATCACTACCTACTATTTTCATATGGTTAGGGTTTGACACTTCCACGCTTCATTGCACACACCTACAGTTATACATACATACTGCGATCGATATGCTTGATAACCTCATTATCACCTATATTGTAAAAATTGACTAACGGGGATGGTATCTTCCGTCTTAATACCTACACAGATACGTTATTTGAAATGAAATAAAATCACAAAAGATATGTTTTAACATTTATAAACAACAATTCAATTTAAAAAAACTAAGTAAGGCAGGTAACTCAGTATAGAAATAAATCAGAACATTGTAAATAAGTCGTTATTGGCTTCATACTTTTAAAAGATACCATCTTATAAAGCAATTTGAATTAAACTAATTAACATTTTAATAATTAATATTTTAATTCATGACTCATTGCGGATAAATTTATTTACGCCTAAACAATTTTTTCGCCAAAAACCCACGGCTCCGAGATCCCAACTTTTCTTTGAAAGTATTATTGTACTCAAAATGGCATTAATTTTACTCATATGAAAGAGTTATTCTAGAAATATTAACTTTTGCAATAAAATATACGTGAAAGATAATAAAAGATATAAGTTTTTTACCGGAAATTTTATACTACTTAACCAATTTCAAGCAAATATCAAATAAAATTGAATGATGAAAATATGTACAGGCCTACCTTGAAATCCATTGTGAATTGGTAAATCCCAGAGTTAGGTTTTGGAATGAGGATTTCGTATACTGTGATAGTATTTATAGCACAGTGAAAGTTCCTCAAGCTGAGTACTTTTCAGACGAGTAGTACACCGATAATTGTACAGGTAAATCGTGAAGGTGGCACTAATTGGCTCAGAGCCGCCTTACCTGAGGTGACACCTACTCACTTATCACCTCACACGGCCGTCTGAGTAATTATCTCAACTGGCGCCAGTAATTGTTACCGGTAATGCATGCCTGTCAGTCGCGCGAATTACTCAGTCCTTGGAAGTACTTTTTATAAACATTCAATGTGGTATAAAATATATCAACAATGTGCGCTGTATTAATTCGAGTTCTAACAATCGTTTAATAGCTGTCTTAAGTGTTGTGAACATTATTTTTTGTTTGTGATATTCAGGATTCCACTGCTGAAAATGGATTTAAAGGTAAGTGTTCATTCATTTCGAATATAATTAATTGTTTGAATTTGATGCCTATAATTTTCATTGTATTCTTTAATTTTTTTATTAACTTGTTTTTATTATAGATACTTAATTTTTATCAATATTGTCAAATTATATAATAGCAACAAAAAATACAATTTTGTGAAAATTATGTGAAATAATTCACATTGTGTTAAAACAGATTATCTGAATTAAGATGACAAATATATGTACTTATTATTTTTTTCATGATTGTAATATACATAGAAAGCAATAGTTGTGTACTTACTAGTTTTCTCTTTTAAACTTAATATATATTGTAAACAACCATCTTTAAAATATCGTTATAAATAGCAATTAATCCTCTAAACAATAGAACGGCTAACTCTAGATCACTACCTACTATTTTCATATGGTTAGGGTTTGACACTTCCACGCTTCATTGCACACACCTACAGTTATACATACATACTGCGATCGATATGCTTGATAACCTCATTATCACCTATATTGTAAAAATTGACTAACGGGGATGGTATCTTCCGTCTTAATACCTACACAGATACGTTATTTGAAATGAAATAAAATCACAAAAGATATGTTTTAACATTTATAAACAACAATTCAATTAAAAAAAACTAAGTAAGGCAGGTAACTCAGTATAGAAATAAATCAGAACATTGTAAATAAGTCGTTATTGGCTTCATACTTTTAAAAGATACCATCTTATAAAGCAATTTGAATTAAACTAATTAACATTTTAATAATTAATATTTTAATTCATGACTCATTGCGGATAAATTTATTTACGCCTAAACAATTTTTTCGCCAAAAACCCACGGCTCCGAGATCCCAACTTTTCTTTGAAAGTATTGTTGTACTCAAAATGGCATTAATTTTACTCATATGAAAGAGTTATTCTAGAAATATTAACTTTTGCAATAAAATATACGTGAAAGATAATAAAAGATATAAGTTTTTTACCGGAAATTTTATACTACTTAACCAATTTCAAGCAAATATCAAATAAAATTGAATGATGAAAATATGTACAGGCCTACCTTGAAATCCATTGTGAATTGGTAAATCCCAGAGTTAGATTTTGGAATGAGGATTTCGTATACTGTGATAGTATTTATAGCACAGTGAAAGTTCCTCAAGCTGAGTACTTTTCAGACGAGTAGTACACCGATAATTGTACAGGTAAATCGTGAAGGTGGCACTAATTGGCTCAGAGCCGCCTTACCTGAGGTGACACCTACTCACTTATCACCTCACACGGCCGTCTGAGTAATTATCTCAACTGGCGCCAGTAATTGTTACCGGTAATGCATGCCTGTCAGTCGCGCGAATTACTCAGTCCTTGGAAGTACTTTTTATAAACATTCAATGTGGTATAAAATATATCAACAATGTGCGCTGTATTAATTCGAGTTCTAACAATCGTTTAATAGCTGTCTTAAGTGTTGTGAACATTATTTTTTGTTTGTGATATTCAGGATTCCACTGCTGAAAATGGATTTAAAGGTAAGTGTTCATTCATTTCGAATATAATTAATTGTTTGAATTTGATGCCTATAATTTTCATTGTATTCTTTAATTTTTTGTTTTTATTATTTGATACTAAATTGTTATCAATATTGTCAAATCATATAATAGCAACAAAAAATACAATTTTGTGAAAATTATGTGAAATAATTCACATTGTGTTAAAACAGATTATCTGAATTAAGATGACAAATATATGTACTTATTATTTTTTTTCATGATTGTAATATACATAGAAAGCAATAGTTGTGTACTTACTAGTTTTCTCTTTTAAACTTCATATATATTGTAAACAACCAACTTTAAAATATCGTTATAAATAGCAATCAATCCTCTAAACAATAGAATGGCTAACTCTAGATCACTACCTATTATTTTCATGTGGTTAGGGTTTGACACTTCCACGCTTCATTGCACACACCTACAGTTATACATACATACTAAGATCGATATGCGTGAAAACCTCATTATCACCTTTATTGAAAAAATTGATTAACGGAGATGGGATATTCCGTCTTAATACCTACTCAGATACGTTATTTGAAATGAAATTAAATCACAAAAGATATGTTTTAACATTTATAAACAACAATTCAATTAAAAAAAACTAAGTAAGGCAGGTAACTCAGTATAGAAATAAATCAGAACATTGTAAATAAGTTGTTATTGGCTTCACACTTTTAAAAGATATCATCTTATAAAGCAATTTAAATTAAATTGATTATTTTTTTCGCCAAAAACCCACGGCTCCGAGATCCCAACTTTGCTTTGAAAGTATTATTGTACTCAAAATGGCATTAATTTTACTCCTATGAAAGAGTTATTCGGGAAATATTAGCTTTTGCAATAAAATATACGTTAAAGATAGTAAAAGATATAAGTTTTCATTTTATTGTTTAACTTTTTTTTTATTAACTTGTTTGTATTAATAAATACTAAATTGCTATCAATATTGTCAACTTATATAATAGCAACAAAAATACAATTATGTGAAATAATTCGCATTATGTTATAATAGATTATGTTAATTAAGATGACAAATATATGTACTTATTTATTTTTTCATGATTGTAATATACATAGACAGTAATAGTTGTGTACCTCCTAGTTTTCTCATTTAAACTTTATACATATTGTAAACAATATTCAGACATGATTAATTAACTTATATATAAATTGAAGTAAAATTCAGATTAAAGAAAATTTAATCTACCTATTAACCAAATTACGTGCAAATCGGATAATATTAAACGTTCGACAAATCAGAAATAGAGAAATCTGTTTATATAGTTTGTATATGTATAATAAATATGTATTTGACAACGATACTGTATACTATACTATATTTTTTTTATGTTATTTTAGGTCATTGTACTGATGTTGATAATTGCTGTTTCCATGAAGGGAAGAGACGGCAAACCAGTAGGAAATAAAGCGGAATACATTGACTACAGCTCAATGACATCCAAACAGGAATCTAGGCCAACCGAAACGCATTATGAACGATTAAGCATATTCAATTTTATATCGCTAATGACATTGCCTACATTGATTTATATGCTTCTTTTATGCCTGATTTATTATGTGCGAGCTAATGTATTTCTTGGACCAAATTTGCCAACAGTATTTCTTACATTGAAGAGAGGGAACAAGGAAGTGATCATGAAAGTCGCGAAAGTGCCACAGACAAATGCCTGCCATTTGAGTGGTGATTTTGATCCCATTGAACTGAAAATAAGTAGAAGTATACCAATTTTTTACATGTATTACAGTGACATTCACCCGGAACTAGCATTATGTGGAGGAAATTGTGACAACATATTTTTATTGAAATCAAAAATTCGACTGTCATTACTACAGTATTTCCAAATGTACAGGATTTTGAAAGACCAATCGACACCACTGCAGTTCTTTTTTACTCTTGAATTAGGAACCTCACGTATACCTCTTACATTTGATGAATC
Organism: Argopecten irradians; assembly: GCF_041381155.1. Taxonomy (NCBI): domain Eukaryota; kingdom Metazoa; phylum Mollusca; class Bivalvia; order Pectinida; family Pectinidae; genus Argopecten; species Argopecten irradians. Next base: position 74,681 of record NW_027187488.1, on the reverse strand, counting down.
TTGAACTGACCCCTTTTTAAATAAACATTCTACTAGTGAACGTTTGTTATTTTGCATTTATTGTCAAAACAAATAACATATGTCAGCTCGTTTGGTTAAACTGTTTAATGACTTTAATACGAATCAGGACAGAATGTCAGAGGAGTAAACTTTGCTTTGTGAAACAATGAAAATTGGTATGAAACATTTTGTACTGAATACGTGGCTCGTTCAGTGCGATTAATGATCTTGCGAATCTTATACGCCTGGAAAAATGAAACGGCTTTTGTTCCAGAAAATACACGAATGTTTTTACCAGTTGATCCACTAACTTTTAAATCCAATTCATTATTCGCTTCATCGTAAATTACATACGATGCAGGAATTTTCATATAACTTGTGAGACGAAGTGGTTCAAATTCACCCACCATAAAATAATCATGGTCGTACGGGATGTCGATCAGTTTTATTGTCACAGTGTCCATTTTGCTCATTAACGTGACACACAAAGTAACAGTCTTTCTGGTAAGATTTCTGGCAAATATACACATCCTTGTAACACTTATTGCGAATAGAAGAGGCATTGAAGTTGACAAAGCAAAAACTGTGAATGATGCCTGTACGTATGACTCCTCTGTGTCGGTTCCATTCTTGAAATAGGGTGATTTGTATCCGTCAAATTTTATTTCTGTTGTACCCTCTATTTCAATAAAAAATGTTCTGATAACGATCAGTATCATGGAAACCTGCAAATAAAGGCAGAGAGTATTATTAGACAAAAATATCATTATGTATATAAACACTACTCTATGAAAATATCATTATTTGTCGTCGTGTTCCTAATGATGGTATAGGTAAAAAGCGTTATAATACTATATTTTTAAACTACAAGTTATTTATTTAAAAACATATATTAAAAATAAATTCATACCAACCTTTAAACTCTTCATGATGTTTGTAGTGAATGTCTAAGTCTCTAAAGATTGTGCGAAAGACATACAATAATAAAGTTTCTTAATGTTATAAAACATTAAGTGAAGGAGCGTAGATGTGATATCTTCATCGAATTCCAGTTAATATGACAAATCCTTATGGTACATCCTATGTGTATACTTCCAGTTTCATAAGAACTTGCCTTTGTCACCGTTGTTTAACGCGCAAGGTGTGAAAATTAATGCCATATGTGTAAAAGGGTAATCATTTTAAATTTCAACTCAGTTAACACCGGTATGCCTTACCTTGCGGCAAGTAACACCAGGTGTTCCGGTCAGTATCAGCATAATTACGTAGCCTGGAGGCAAGACGGACGGAAGTTTTCTGCATGATATAACACCTTACCGGTCCGAGAGAGGTTATTATCGTTGTAGGTGACATGTTAATACCGGTGTGAGGTAAGATAATTATTTAAGTGACATATACTCACCTGAGGCATATGACAAGTTTTACTGGCGTTTTGGTATAAATGAGTGCAACCTATGCAGAACAGTCAGTCTACATTGACCTTCTAAGACTATCACATATACTTAGAAAGTTTCAATCGAAGGACTTTGCTGCACTGACTTCTGTCTATTTTAAATTAATTTCATATCTCTTATACTTGTAAATTCATTCTTACCGTGTTCATATTTTCTATTTTTTGATATCGATGCTATTGTTTTTTGTTTTGTCGCTTTTCAGAAATTGTTATATTTAAGGGATTGCTTATTTATTTCTCATTTATAATTACAGCATGGAACAGGAAACTGATACCCGAGGTTCAAATCAACGTGAAGATAATGCGGATCAAGGAAAGAAAGGTAATATTACGAAATTATTTTTATGTTCTCATAATTGAATATCGTAGATGAATAAATACGTCTTTACGATGTACATTTAAAGAAATAAAACATGTTTCATTCATCATTATCATCATTATTAATTACTAATCTGTCATTAATAACCATATTTATTAGATCAAAGAAACGTTCCCAAAATTTAGCATATAGTCGATATGGATACCATTTGGGTGTCAGATAAACAATCATGTCAATAATCAATAATCATGCTTGTAAAATGTTGCTTATTTAAATATATTTACAAATTGTATAATTGTTATTCATACTGTATACTTTAATCAATATATTGTACGATTTAATAGTTATGTATGCAACATTAAATGTTGCTAAATTGAATAATATCTTTTTCATATTGCATTGTTAATATATAATTTGAATTTGATATACTAACAATATATAGGCGAATGCAACACACATTTTGAACATTTTTGATCATTATGATTTTTTTCCGTTTAGAATCGGGACACATCACATATCGTCATCCCGTAGTTACCTGCCCTTGGTGTTGCAAACCGGTACAGCAAGTCATACGACACATGACCTCTGGCTGCATTGTAAGATTCGACTATTTCAAAAGTGATGAAAAACCGGAGGTGAAGAAGAGGATAGCCGAAAAAGACTTTAATTACTTGAAAGAAGGTCAGAAAAAATTCCATAGAAACGTTTTTTTTACTGTAGAAGAACTTAAAGAAAGATTTGGAAACTCCGAACTTTTACCGAAAATCATTGAAGCTTTTATGGATTTTGGTCATGTGCAAGTTCCCCAAAACCTCGTGAACATTGGAAGATATGAACCTCAGCAGAGATTCAGAAACGGATTGGTGGCTAACGTGACATTAGATAATCTAGAGGAGAAGTATGGTGCCACATCGTCCACTGCTGGAACTAAGTTGGCTGGTGCCACAGCGTCCACTGCAGGTCCACCACAGACAATAGTCTCTGATTCTGAATCCCACGCCGTGGAGAACGATTTCCATAATGGTTTAGAGGATATGCACGAGTTGCAATTCGAGGAAGTAGTAAGTGAATTAGACGACCGCGAAACTAGTGAACTTGAGACGCTTTTGGAAAATACGAATTATGACAGCGATTTCGCAGAGGTACCTGAGCATGAGCTATCTTCACCAATACGGCCTGTGAAAAGACGTTCCAACGTTATAATGAGCGACACTGACGAGGAAGACATAGCACCAGAGAAGGTAAGATATTTAATTACCCTAAATGCGTTGATTTCATGGTTGGTTTTCTTTCATACCGAAATGTATTTCAAAATAGTGACATTAATGCTTACATATATTACGGCAAAATATTACAAAATTAAGTGCCAAATGTACAAATATATATAGCATATGGACGATAGCTCCATAACAAGCGATTTATTTAGAAAAAATATCAAAATTAACCATCCTAGCAACTGATTGTATACCCTAGCAACCGAAAACCAATCTTCATTTCGACCACAAAAATAGAGTTTTTCAAAAGTAAATTTCTTGGAAACGCAACCATAGTTGGTACTGAACATCATATCAATGATATGGCATACATCTACGCTAAAATATCTTAGAATCAAAGTTCGTATTCAGACTTCTTTTTTTTGTCAAATTATAATCAAATTATGCTGTTTTCATAACTTTTTAAAAAGGATTTTAGCATGTTTTCCCTATATTTCATATATATAACACATAAATTATATAACACATAAATATTAAAAATTCGATTTCAAATTTACAAATATATATTAGATATGGATGATAGCCCTATTACAGGCAATTTATTTAGAATATTATCAAAATCAAACCCCCCTAGTAACTGATTGTATACCCTAGCAACCGAAAACCAATCTTCATTTCAACCACAAAAATAGTCTTTTTCAAAGGTATTTTTTCGGAAACGCAATCATAGTTGGTATTGAACATTCTATCAATGTTATAGCATATATCTGTGCTAAAAATATCTTAGAAACAAAGTCCGTATTCAGGCTTCCATGTTTTGTCAAATTACCAATCAAATTATGCTGTTTTCATAACTTTTTAAAAAGGATTTTAGCATGTTTTTCCCAATATTTCATATAAATTACGCCAAATTATTAAAAATTCGATGCCAAATTTACAAAGATATATTACATATAGATGATAGTCCCATTAGAGGCAATTTATTTAGAATATTATCAAAATTAAACTCCCCCCCTAGCAACTGATTGTATAACCTAGCAACCGAAAACCAATCTTCATTTCGACCACAAAAACAAACTTTTTCAAAAGTAAATTTCTTGGAAACACAACCATAGTTGGTATTGAACATTTCATCAATGTTATGGCATTTATCTGTGCTAAAAATATCTTAGAATCAAAGTCCGTGTTCAGGCTTCCATGTTTTGTCAAATTACAATCAAATTATGCTGTTTTCATAACTTTTTAAAAAGGATTTTTGCATGTTTTCCCTTTTTTCATATATATTACGCCAAAGTATTAAAGATGCTCCACCGCCGACAGAGCATAAATGATATTAATCACTTGAACAATAATTGGTGTTTAATCGTGTATATATATGTCTAATTAACACAAAAAATAATATAAAATAATTTATTTTGCCTTTGGCGCTTGTGCAATCAGGACTTAATTCCATATAGGATATAGTGCCACGGATTTTTTTCGGGATGCAATTAATTACTTTTTGTAACTTTAACTTGAAGTGAAATTAGAAGCTCAAACTTTTCAATGGTGGTAATGGTGTAAAGTAAGTAATTTTTGTAACTGAAGAAAAATACTAAATCGTCTGCTCGTGTGTTTGATAGTGAAAAAATATCATTTGACAGCGGTGGAGCATCTTTAAAAATTCGATGCCAAATTTACAAATATATATTACATATAGATTACAGGCAATTTATTTAGAAAATTATCAAAATTAAACCCCTCTAGCAACTGATTGTATACCCTAGCAACCGAAAATCAATCTTCATTTCGACCACAAAAATAGAGTTTTTCAAAAGTAAATTTCTTGGAAACGCAACCATAGTTGGTACTGAACATCATATCAATGATATGGCATACATCTATGCTAAAATATCTTAGAATCAAAGTCCGTATTCAGACTTCTTTTTTTTGTCAAATTATAATCAAATTATGCTGTTTTCATAACTTTTTAAAAATTATTTTAGCATGTTTTTCCCTATATTGTTATGTATATTACACCAAATTATTAAAAAATCGATGCCAAATTTACAAATATAAATTACAAAAAAATGATTGTATACCATTGCAACCGAAAACCAAACTTTATTTCGACCACAAAAATAGTCTTTTTCAAAAGTTTTTTTTTTTTTTGGAAACCCAATCTTAGTTGGTATTGAACATTATATCAATGTTATAGCATATAATCTGTGCTAAAAATATCTGTGTTGATAAATATCTTGTCCTTACTTTAAATTCAAATGACGTGAATTCAACCGTTTCTAAAGATAAATTTCAATGTGTTCATATGGATTTTATGCGTTGAATTTAGAAATCTGTATTGTACCATATCTATATACAGTGTATTCCGCCCTACCGCATGATGGGAATTAACACATACAATGTAATCCACCCAACACTATGATGCCCGGAAAGACCGGAGGGTGTTATTCCACTAGAGGAATATAATGACTCGAGAACGGAATAACATGACGCTTTGTTGTGGAATAATTTATTTAAAGTATAGATATCTAAATTCTGAATTTCATTTAATTTTAGAAGACGAAAACGGCAGAAAAACCTACGACTAGAAGATCTCCAAGATTGGTAAGAACTAGCATTTTGACTTTAATACATAAATACGAAGATCATAAATATGTTTATATTTTCAAAGTGTTTGCTTAACAAATGGAGTTCTTGGGAATGAAAACTTAATTATAACGTTATAGCCATGTTGTAAATATCACGACTGATTAAAACTGTAACGGGTAATGGGTAAATGTGTTTCTGGTTAATGTCTATAAATGTATTGAAGCATACTGATAACAAAATTTTACAAATAGTACATTATGGTAATTCAATAATCTCCCTATTTATGTGTTTACAGAAAAATAAACAGAAGGGTAGTGTAACTGTATCCTCTAACCCATCGCCAAGCCACAAAAAGAAAGATCCAAAAGATTTGCTGTACGAGACGAAATCGAAGAGGGAGTACCTTGACCAGATTCTACGTGTTCCACAAGATTATAAGGACCAAGATTACTTCTGCGAGTTTAAAGACAGGATGGTAACCTTACAGAAAGATCAACATGTTATCAACAACCACGTCAGTTACATAACGAGGGTAATGTTTCATATGGGAGAGCGAAACCCGATATTTAGATTGGAACAAATGTCACCTGCAGGAATCAAAAACTTCGTAGAACTTTTGAAGGGGGTTCACATAAGACCGTCTACAATCGCCAACTACCTGAAGAGCCTGAAGATATGGATTAAGTTCTTACAAGAGAAAAAATTCGAGCAACTGACAGTAGAACAGCAGCGACTCATCCAATCAGTTTCAGTGGAAGTTAACGACCAATTCACAGGCAATGAGAGGACTGTAAATGCTGAGCACAGGCAGAACAGGGTGAGAGCAGAGGCGCCACCAACCGTCAATGAATGCTTTGAAGTAATAGAAAAAGCGAAAAAAACTATGATGAAACTAGTGCAGAAAACAGGTCCAAAGAGTCGTGAGGAAGTGGCACACCTCAATTACTACATTGGGGCATACGCATGCTTAGGCCTTGGAATGCGACCCGGTTCCGTAACGAACATCTTACTTGAAGACTACCAAAGAGCACTTCATAAGAAAGAAACACGTAATGGAAAGGAGTATGTCGTCGTCAACATAGCGGAGCACAAGACTGCGAGTCAGTATGCGGCAAAACTAGTGTTGAAGGATCACATGGTCTCGTTCATGGAACACTATATAGAAAATGTCAGGAAATATATCGTAGAGAGAATGGGAGAAAAGACACATTTGATACTCCAACATGACGGGAACGTGTTCAGGAAAGTGACGGATGGAGTCAAGAAAATTCAGCAGATGTTCAAATGTAAGAACATCTTAACAGCGAACGTTTCCAGAAAAGCGATTGAAACGAGCTCGCAAATCCTTGGCGAAAATCAGCAAGGTGTTCTTTCTACGCTGCTCTGCCATAGTGAGAACATTAGAGATAGGCATTATAGACACCTGGATCAATCAAAGGTAATAGCCGCAGCAGAGTCAATAGACTACTTGCGAGGCAGCGACCTATCTGAGACAGCAACAACCACCACGAAGACATCAAAGGAAACTTCAGTGGGAGTTGCAGCAGAACAGCAGGAGATACGCGAAGGAGTGTGCGATTTAAGGGAGGCAACACCTGATAACATTAGCTCAGACGAAGAAACAGAAGGGACCAGCAGAGACGTCATGATAAATGAGTTAGCAGACAACGTAATCTATGATATCAGTAGAAGTAATTATACATTGACGGGAGCGGCAATCCCTCCAATTGGAACAATTCAGGCAGACTACAAGGTCAACAAAGATATTGCAGGAAGGATAATAAGACGTGTAAAGTATATGCGTGACGTTGCAGAGTTGAAAGAAATTGGTAGCTTAATATTAGACAGACATGCCAGGCGGGTCGCCAAGAGAAGGGTAGAACATATTTCTAAAGTTCCAGATTTTGACACAACAGACAATGATTTCAAAGTTATTGTCAAAAAAGTGTGCGGAGCAAACAGTAATCGCCACTTGAAAATGTCGAAAGTAGACAAAATGGCCATCAAAAATGCCATGGCTGACATTATTAGGAGAACCAGGATCATCGCCGATTCCCAAACAAGCGGTGAGGCATTACTGCAGAGAGTACACAAACAGGAATGGCCGAAATGTATCACCACAACATCGCCGGATAAAGGAAAGATAGTACGAAACGCAGCCCAGATAGTGAGGGAAGGGGAGATAATATGTGATTATCACGGAAAGCACACAACCGCTGAAGAAGGAGAAGCCGCCATTAGGACCGAGGAACGAGACGAAGATGCCAACTATGTACTTTTTTATTCTGACGGAGGAAAAAAGATGTGTGTCAACGCAAACAGAGTGCCATGTGAATGCCATCCAAGATTACTAAAAGGAACCGTGGGGAGATTAATCAGCCACTCCAAGACAAACTTTAATTGCAAGCCAGTGCTACGGAAATTAGAAGGAAGACCACACATATTTCTACAGGCAGTGAGAGACATTAATTTTAATGAAGAATTTACCTTCGACTACGGTGTACGAAAAGCAGAAAACGGACAAAGAATCAGCTGGTTGGACCAATAGATTATGACATTGAAAATATGTGTGACTACAACGACTAACTGGACAATGAACTAAGAAGACTACAAGGATAATGGACGAGGAAAGGACGCAAAAATCAGCCAAAAAGACGTTCATAATGCAGGACCACCTCAAATGTGTCCTACAGAGCACCACCACCTCAAATGTGTCCTACAGAGCACCACCACCACACAAATGTGTCCTACAGAGCACCACCGCAACACAAATGTGTCCTACAGAGCACCACCACCTCAAATGTGTCCTACAGAGCACCACCACAACACAAATGTGTCCTACAGAGCACCACCACCACACAAATGTGTCCTACAGAGCATCAGCACCTCAAATGTGTCCTAGAGAGCACCACCACCACAAAAATGTGTCCTACAGAGCACCACCACCACACAAATGTGTCCTACAGAGCACCACCACCTCAAATGTGTCCTACAGAGCACCACCACCTCAAATGTGTCCTACAGAGCACCACCACCACACAAATGTGTCCTACAGAGCACCACCACCACACAAATGTGTCCTACAGAGCACCACCACCTCAAATGTGTCCTACAGAGCACCACCACCACACAAATATGTCCTACAGAGCACCACCACCACACAAATGTGTCCTACAGAGCACCACCACCACACGAATGTGTCCTACAGAGCACCACCACCTCAAATGTGTCCTACAGAGCACCACCACCACACAAATGTGTCCTACAGAGCACCACCACCACACAAATGTGTCCTACAGAGCACCACCACCTCAAATGTGTCCTACAGAGCACCACCACAACACAAATGTGTCCTACAGAGCACCACCACCACACAAATGTGTCCTACAGAGCATCACCACCTCAAATGTGTCCTACAGAGCACCACCACCACACAAATGTGTCCTTCAGAGCACCACCACCTCAAATGTGTCCTACAGAGCACCACCACCACACAAATGTGTCCTACAGAGCACCACCGCAACACAAATGTGTCCTACAGAGCACCACCACCTCAAATGTGTCCTACAGAGCACCACCACAACACAAATGTGTCCTACAGAGCACCACCACCACACAAATGTGTCCTACAGAGCATCACCACCTCAAATGTGTCCTAGAGAGCACCACCACCACAAAAATGTGTCCTACAGAGCACCACCACCACACAAATGTGTCCTACAGAGCACCACCACCTCAAATGTGTCCTACAGAGCACCACCACCACACAAATGTGTCCTAAAGAGCACCACCACCACACAAATGTGTCCTACAGAGCACCACCACCTCAAATGTGTCCTACAGAGTACCACCACCACACGAATATGTCCTACAGAGCACCACGACCTCAAATGTGTCCTACAGAGCACCACCACCACACAAAAGTGTCCTACAGAGCACCACCACCACACGAATGTGTCCTACAGAGCACCACCACCTCAAATGTGTCCTACAGAGCACCACCACCACACAAATGTGTCCTACAGAGCACCACCACCACACAAATGTGTCCTACAGAGCACCACCACCTCAAATGTGTCCTACAGAGCACCACCACAACACAAATGTGTCCTACAGAGCACCACCACCACACAAATGTGTCCTACAGAGCATCACCACCTCAAATGTGTCCTACAGAGCACCACCACCACACAAATGTGTCCTACAGAGCACCACCACCTCAAATGTGTCCTACAGAGCACCACCACCACACAAATGTGTCCTACAGAGCACCACCACCACACAAATGTGTCCTACAGAGCACCACCACCTCAAATGTGTCCTACAGAGCACCACCACAACACAAATGTGTCCTAGAGAGCACCACCACCACACAAATGTGTCCTACAGAGCATCACCACCTCAAATGTGTCCTACAGAGCACCACCACCACACAAATGTGTCCTACAGAGCACCACCACCTCAAATGTGTCCTACAGAGCACCACCACCACACAAATGTGTCCTAGAGAGCACCACCACCACACAAATGTGTCCTACAGAGCACCACCACCTCAAATGTGTCCTACAGAGCACCACCACCACACAAATATGTCCTACAGAGCACCACGACCTCAAATGTGTCCTACAGAGCACCACGACCTCAAATGTGTCCTACAGAGCACCACCACCACACAAATGTGTCCTACAGAGCACCACCACCACATGAATGTGTCCTACAGAGCACCACCACCTCAAATGTGTCCTACAGAGCACCACCACAACACAAATGTGTCCTACAGAGCACCACCACCACACAAATGTGTCCTACAGAACATCACCACCTCAAATGTGTCCTACAGAGCACCACCACCACACAAATGTGTCCTACAGAGCACCACCACCACACAAATATGTCCTACAGCTCATCACCACCACCTCAAATATGTCCTACAGAGCACCACCACCACACAAATGTGTCCTACAGAGCACCACCACCTCAAATGTGTCCTACAGAGCACCACCACCACACAAATGTGTCCTACAGAGCACCACCACCACACAAATGTGTCCTACAGAGCACCATCACCTCAAATGTGTCCTACAGAGCACCACCACCTCAAATGTGTCCTACAGAGCACCACCACCACACAAATGTGTCCTACAGAGCACCACCACCACACAAATGTGTCCTACAGAGCACCACCACCACACAAATGTGTCCTACAGAGCACCACCACCACACAATTGTGTCCTACAGAGCACCACCACCTCAAATGTGTCCTACAGAGCAACACCACCACCTCAAATGTGTCCTTCAGAGCGACACCACCACACAAATGTGTCCTACAGAGCATCACCACCTCAAATGTGTCCTACAGAGCACCACCACCTCAAATGTGTCCTACAGAGCACCACCACCACACAAATGTGTCCTACAGAGCACCACCACCTGAAATGTGTCCTAAAGAGCATCGCCACCTCTAATGTGTCCTACAGAGCACCACCACCACACAAATGTGTCCTACAGAGCATCACCACCACCTGAAATGTGTCCTACAGAGCATCACCACCTGAAATGTGTCCAACAGAGCATCACCACCTCTAATGTGTCCTACAGAGCACCACCACCACACAAATGTGTCCTACAGAGCACCACCACCTGAAATGTGTCCTACAGAGCATCACCACCTCTAATGTGTCCTACAGAGCACCACATAAGTATGTAGTGCTTTATTACTGGAGCTTATATACACACCATACATCGATAAGGATGTAGTGCTGTTTTACTAGAGCTTGTATACACACCATACATTGAAAAGGATGTCCTGCTATATTACAGGAGCTTGTATACACACCATACATTGATAAGGATGTAGTGCTGTATTACTGGAGCTTGTAAAAACACCATACATCGATAAGGGTGTAGTGCTGTATTACTAGAGCTTAAATATAAACCATACATTTATAAGTATGTAGTGCTGCATTACTAGAGCTTGCATACACACCATAACTTGATAGGGATGCAGTGCTGTATTACTAGAGCTTGTATACACACCATACATTGATAAGGATGTAGTGCTGTATTACTAGAGCTTGTATACACACCATACATTGATAAGGATGTAGTGCTGTATTACTAGAGCTTGTATACACACCATACATCGATAAGGATGTAGTGCTGTATTATTAGAGCTTGTAAACACACCATACATTGATCAGGATATAATGCTGTATTACTAGAGCTTGTATACACACCATACATCGATAAAAATGTAGTGCTGTATTACTGGAGCTTGTATACACACCATACATCGATAAGGATGTAGTGCTGTATTACTAGAGCTTGTATACGCACCATACAATGATAAGAATGTAGTGCTGTATTACTAGAGCTTGTATACACACCATACATTGATAAGGATGTAGTGCTGTATTATTAGAGCTTGTATACACACCATACATCGATAAGGATGTAGTGCTGTATTATTAGAGCTTGTATACACACCATACATTGATAAGAATGTAGTGCTGTATTACTGGAGCTTGTATAAACACCATACATCGATAAGGATGTAGTGCTGTATTACTAGAGCTTAAATATAAACCATACATTTATAAGTATGTAGAGCTGCATTACTAGAGCTTGCATACACACCATAACTTGATAGGGATGCAGTGCTGTATTACTAGAGCTTGTATACGCACCATACAATGATAAGAATGTAGTGCTGTATTACTAGAGCTTGTATACGCACCATACAATGATAAGAATGTAGTGCTGTATTACTAGAGCTTGTATACACACCATACATTGATAAGGATGTAGTGCTGTATTATTAGAGCTTGTATACACACCATACATCGATAAGGATGTAGTGGTGTATTATTAGAGCTTGTATACACACCATACATTGATAAGAATGTAGTGCTGTATTACTGGAGCTTGTATAAACACCATACATCGATAAGGATGTAGTGCTGTATTACTAGAGCTTAAATATAAACCATACATTTATAAGTATGTAGAGCTGCATTACTAGAGCTTGCATACACACCATAACTTGATAGGGATGCAGTGCTGTATTACTAGAGCTTGTATACACACCATACATTGATAAGAATGTAGTGCTGTATTACTAGAGCTTGTATACGCACCATACAATGATAAGAATGTAGTGCTGTATTACTAGAGCTTGTATACACACCATACATCGATAAGGATGTAGTGCTGTATTACTAGAGCTTAAATATAAACCATACATTTATAAGTATGTAGTGCTGCATTACTAGAGCTTGCATACACACCATAACTTGATAGGGATGCAGTGCTGTATTACTAGAGCTTGTATACACACCATACATTGATAAGGATGTAGTGCTGTATTATTAGAGCTTGTATACACACCATACATTGATAAGAATGTAGTGCTGTATTACTGGAGCTTGTATACACACCATACATCGATAAGGATGTAGTGCTGCATTATTAGAGCTTGTAAACACACCATACATTGATCAGGATATAATGCTGTATTACTAGAGCTTGTATACACACCATACATCGATAAAAATGTAGTGCTGTATTACTGGAGCTTATATACACACCATACATCGATAAGGATGTAGTGCTGTATTACTAGAGCTTGTATACACACCATACATTCATAAGAATGTAGTGCTGTATTACTAGAGCTTGTATACACACCATACATTGATAAGGATGTAGTGCTGTATTATTAGAGCTTGTATACACACCATACATCGATAAGGATGTAGTGCTGTATTATTAGAGCTTGTATACACACCATACATTGATAAGAATGTAGTGCTGTATTACTGGAGCTTGTATAAACACCATACATCGATAAGGATGTAGTGCTGTATTACTAGAGCTTAAATATAAACCATACATTTATAAGTATGTAGTGCTGCATTACTAGAGCTTGCATACACACCATAACTTGATAGGGATGCAGTGCTGTATTACTAGAGCTTGTATACGCACCATACAATGATAAGAATGTAGTGCTGTATTACTAGAGCTTGTATACGCACCATACAATGATAAGAATGTAGTGCTGTATTACTAGAGCTTGTATACACACCATACATTGATAAGGATGTAGTGCTGTATTATTAGAGCTTGTATACACACCATACATTGATAAGGATGTAGTGGTGTATTATTAGAGCTTGTATACACACCATACATTGATAAGAATGTAGTGCTGTATTACTGGAGCTTGTATAAACACCATACATCGATAAGGATGTAGTGCTGTATTACTAGAGCTTAAATATAAACCATACATTTATAAGTATGTAGTGCTGCATTACTAGAGCTTGCATACACACCATAACTTGATAGGGATGCAGTGCTGTATTACTAGAGCTTGTATACGCACCATACAATGATAAGAATGTAGTGCTGTATTACTAGAGCTTGTATACGCACCATACAATGATAAGAATGTAGTGCTGTATTACTAGAGCTTGTATACACACCATACATTGATAAGGATGTAGTGCTGTATTATTAGAGCTTGTATACACACCATACATTGATAAGAATGTAGTGCTGTATTATTAGAGCTTGAATACACACCATACATTGATAAGAATGTAGTGCTGTATTACCAGAGCTTGTATAAACACCATACATCGATAAGGATGCAGTGCTGTATTACTAGAACTTAAATATAAACCATACATTTATAAAAATGTAATGCTGTATTACTGGAGCTTGTATACACACCATACATCGATAAGGATGTAGTGCTGCATTATTAGAGCTTGTAAACACACCATACATTGATCAGGATATAATGCTGTATTACTAGAGCTTGTATACACACCATACATCGATAAAAATGTAGTGCTGTATTACTGGAGCTTATATACACACCATACATCGATAAGGATGTAGTGCTGTATTACTAGAGCTTATATATAAACCATATATTCATAAGTATGTAGTGCTGCATTACTAGAGCTTGTATACACACCATACATTCATAAGAATGTAGTGCTTTATTACTGGAGCTTATATACACACCATACATCGATAAGGATGTAGTGCTGTATTACTGGAGCTTGTATATACACCATACGTTGATAAGGATGTA
>NW_027187488.1:37500-50000 GCF_041381155.1 Argopecten irradians | reverse complement strand
ATTGGTGTTTGATCGTGTATATGTATGCCTAATTAACACCAAAAATAATATAAAATATTTTTTTTCGCCTTTGGTGCATGCGCAATCAGTATTTCCTTCCATAAAGGATATAGTGACACGGAATTTTTTCGGGATGCAATTAATTATTTTTCATATTTTCAACTTGAAGTAAAATTAGAAGCTCAAACTTTTCAATGGTGGTAATGGTGTAAAGTAAGTAACTTTTGTAACAGAAGAAAATATTTAATTGCCTGTTCCTGTTTTTAATAGTGAAAAAATACCATTTGTCAGCGGTGGAGCATCTTTAATACAAACGTTTAAAGTACGAAATCAAAAAGTGACATAAAATGACATATACCACGTTTCTGTATGATAACAAACAAGCAAAATATATGCGCTAGACTGCGAATTAATTTTTTCGGATTTTGATATTTCGATGAAATTGTTGGGGTTAGGCATGGCCCATCCGGCCTGTGCTTCACCATGATTACATATATATATCAGCAGTAGTGGTATTGTGTTAATGACATGCATACTTTTGAAATAAGATAGCCCTGTTTAATATTGGTTAGGTAGTATTGATACACTAGATAACATTTCCGGTAAAGAACTCTAAAAATATATCGAAAATTACGAATATCTCCATTTTGAGCGAATCTAGCTGCATCCAAAAGGTATGTTTTATTGAAAAAAGCTAAATTTTCTAGTATATCTGTTTCGTATGAGTAAAGTAAATGCCATTCTCAGCACAATATTACTTTTAAAGCAGAGTTAGGATCTCGGACCCATGGATTTTGACGATAAATAATTGGTTACGGTTAGATAAATCCATCCACGCTCAGCAATATAGTAAAATCGCAGGCGGCGCTCAATTTGTTTTTCTTACATAGATGTGTATCTATATATTTGTATATAATTGTTGATATAGCTTGCGTATTATGAAAACGGCGACACATTTTTCCATTGCAAAGTTAAAAACCGCGAAAATTGCAAACATTTCATATTTCAAACGGTTAATATAATAATTAAAATAAATCAAATATTATCAATAAAATCTTACCTGCCAACAACGAAGTTAAACGTCCTGTTAAATGCATGAATGACGAGGCAAAGAAAAGGATTTTCAAGTGGAATGAGATGTGTTCGCTTTCGAGTGAAAGTGCAACCTGATAAGTAAAACCTATCGCTGCATTTATATAGATGGCTCAGGCAGGTATTTGAACAGGTAATGTGAGTCGTGGTAATTTGAAGATCAAACAGTGACAGGATAATTATGTCGCTAATTAGGGTCAACAATGAGTGTCACTAATAACATCGCTCAGGTAAATGCCAACGGCTAAGATTATCACCCTCAAAATGTCACTGGTGTGAACCGGTAAAAGGTGTTGTAATTCGGGATAATTATAAGTTTCATAGATAACCAGCAAGGTGTTTTAATCAGAATAATTATGATGTCGCCTTCTGTCACATGTTTTGAGTACTACGTCACTAACCTGTGTTTCACCTCAATGATATCCTCACTCATTCATACATTTTACTGGACCTTAAACTTCATTGATGGCAGGTAAGATTTTATTTGTATTTGATTTATTATGTAACTTTCCTATCCCAAAAGATATCAAAAAATATTATAAACCATTTTTAGGGCTAATTATTGTTAAATTATATGACATAAATTTCACACCTCTATAAAATGTATCTATTTAATTACAGTAAAAAATGAACCCGTTAGTAGATAGAATTACCGGTCAATAATTTCAAGATATACCGAAAATTAAAAAAAAAATTCTGAACGAATCTAGCTCCACCCAAAAGGTATCTTTTATTGAAAAAAGCTTAATTTTCTAGAATATCTCTTACGTATGAGTAAAAAAATGCCAATATTACTTTTAAAGCGGAGTTTGATCTTTGACCCATGGATTTTGACGAAAAAAAGTGGGTTACGGTTAGAAAAATCGATCCGCGCTCAGCCATACATTTTAATATCAGGCGGCGCTCATTGTTTTCAACTTAAATAGATTATTATCTATAAATTCGTATATAATTTGTAGAAATCGGCTGCGTATTATGAGCACAGCGAGACGTTTCTCCGGTTGAAAAAGTCAAAACCCGCGAAAATTGCAAAGAAAATCGTATATCAAACGGTTACATATTTTCTAAAATATCTCTTACGTATGAGTAAAATAAATGCCAATATTACTTTAAAAGCGGGATTTGGATCTCTGACCCATGGATTTTGACGAAAATAAATTGGTTACGGTTAGAAAAATCGATCCGCGCTCAGCCATACATTAAAATATCAGGCAGCGCTCAATGTTTTTTTTTTTACTTACATAGATATGTATCTATATATTTGTATATAATTGTTGATATAGCTTGCGTATTATGAAAACAACGACCCATTTTTCCATTGCAAAGTTAAAAACCGCGAAAATTGCAAACATTTCATATTTCAAACGGTTAATATAATAATTAAAATAAATCAAATATTATAAATAAAATCTTACCTGCCAACAACGAAGTTAAACGTCCTGTTAAATGCATGAATGACGAGGCAAAGAAAATGATTTTCAAGTGGAATGAGATGTGTTCGCTTTCGAGTGAAAGTGCAACCTGATAAGTAAAACCTATCGCTGCATTTATATAGATGGCTCAGGCAGGTATATGAACAGGTAATGTGAGTCGTGGTAATTTGAAGATAAAACAGTGACAGGATAATTATGTCGCTAATTAGGGTCAACAATGAGTGTCACTAATAACATCGCTCAGGTAAATGCCCCCGGCTAAGATTATCACCCTCAAAGTGTCACTGGTGTGAACCGGTAAAAGGTGTTGTAATTCGGGTAATTATAAGTCTCATAGATAACCAGCAAGGTGTTTTAATCAGAATAATTATAATGTCGTCTCTTGTCAAATGCTTTGAGTACTACGTCACACACGGTATATAAACAGGTGAAATAAGGCACTTGATCATCAAACTTGTGATTGACCTCACTTGTATTCTCTCAATCAGAGACCTTACTAGCGCATTCTTAATCTGATATCTCGCTGTTAGTTAAACATGGATATCAAGGTATGTGTAAAAAGATATTATTGAGCTTTTTAATACATATACAGTATTCAGTTTTGGAAATAATCATAATGATGTAATTTAGATTAAAAATGCCTATCTGAAATACATTGAAATATTACAGTTTGTAATTGCAGCGCTGTACTTAGATAATAATGATGATGATGATGATGATGATGATGATGATGATGAGAGATGATGATGATGATGATGATGATGATGATGTTATTCAACATATAAAATATATTGGTTATAACAATTTATTTCAGTTTGTAGCCCTTGTCATCATGATCCCTGGACTTACTTTAGGAGAGGATGACTTACGACGAACAAATGCAGGAGTTATATTTAAGTCCATAGGCACAATTCAAAGTTCATCAAGTGTGTGGTACCATACATTTGCTGTAGATCTGCCATCATTACCTGGTGAATGGAATCATTTCCCCTCCGCTTATCCCACAATGGTTACGCCGAATTGCTCTTCAGGAACCAGTCGGACTTTGTGTAATTCTCAAGAAATATCGATGCCAAACTTTATAGTTTCCATAAGTGCAGAGGTAATAAATTTACGTCTTTAACCTGTTACATCGTACCAAACCAAGTTGCTCATTTCAACAAGTATATTAGAATACTAAATGTTGACTTTTTCCATATTCAGGTAGCAAGAACATTAGAAAAGATCATTAGGCGATCAAGATCCACTATACCAGACCATGCACCATTATATCAAGAGAGAATGAAACGGTCCGCCCCACTCTCTTTTATTGGCTCTTTATCGGAAACCATATTTGGAACGGCTACGGTTGATGATGTTGAGAGAGTGGCTTCACATGTCAACGAGTTAATCCGTCGAGAGAGGCTTTTTGCGAAAACGCTTGTCGCCCATGAAGAGAATTTCCAATCATTTATTAAGTTAAACAATAAACGTTTTAATGTATTGAAAGGAATAGCTTCCGATAACCATAATCTCTTGAAGCATTTAAGAGAAATAGAAATCAATAATACAAGACAAATGAGTAAAAGAAACTATTTCAATAGTCTTGCTTTAACTTACATAAGGAAAGTAAAGAAATTCGTTCAACATCTTGATGATATTGACCATGCTATTACAGATTTAGTGCAAGGCTATCTTTCTCCTTTGCTCGTTTCAGATAAAGAAGTTGCAAGAGTGGTGCGTAAGATCAATCGAAAACTAGCTGACAAAAGAAAGGCTGAAGACTACCGAATCCTTTCTGCCAACAGCTTTAGAACACATAAGTCATTTTTTGTTTTACTACAAGGAAACACAATCTTGGTAACCATGAAGTTTCAAGTTGGGCAAATTATGCGAAAATCGCATCTGTATCAAGTTCTGACGTTTCCTGTCCCAACATCTAAACACAACAATCATGCCACTAAAATAGCTGATCTGCCAGAGTTCGTAATTATTTCTGACGCTCAGGTTGATAAACAGTATACAACCATGACGTCGACACAGCGTTTAGAATGTCAAGGGAGACATCATTTCATATGTCCATATAGTGTTTTTTATCAGTCAATTTCACGTAAAACCTGTCTAGCGTCCCTAATCAGAGATTCTGTCGATGATATAAATGAATATTGTGATTTCAGATATTTCCGTGATCATCTCGAACCTTATGTTGAATGGATTTCAGAAAACAACTTTCTGGTGTACGGGATCCCTAAGCTTACTTTGGATATCGATGGAGAAATTAACGAGATCAAGGGTTGTCATTTTTGCATCCTCACAATTCCGTGCAATTCAAGAATTCAAGTTGACGATTTGACCAGTGACAGAGTCCTATCACAAGAATGTATTGGAGACAACAACAAAGTGAGCCATAAACATCTTGTAAATTTAGCAGTCATTAAAACATTTGTGTCGAGAAACAAACATCTAGAGTACAGAGCATCAACGGTCTTTCACAAAGAACAAAGTATTGAAATGCCAAATTTTGACTTTTACGAACATCGCTATCAGGATTTCATAGCAGCGGAAAAGGAATCCAATCTGAAGCTAAAAGAAATCATCAAAGCCTCCAACGCGCAAAAGAAAGTATTTCAGAGTATTTCCGAACCATTGATCCAAGAAACTGAGGAAAATGTTTCGTGGTTTAAAATAAATATGAACATTGCAGATTTAATATTGTTCGTTGGTGAGGTTGTACTTACAATTTATGTTATAAATGAGTCATATAAGAATTTGCGATGTTTTTAAGCATGAAAAATTAATGTTTTATTCCTTTGAACATTAATATGTTTGAAAATAATTCGCTTATTTTGTCCATCAAAGATATTTATTTCTTTTGTTAAGATGTATCTGAATTATAAGAAATATCAATATTTTGACACACGTGCTGTAGATATATTTATTAGGTGTAGGTAATTCGGTTTGCTGATATACTTTTGTATTCTAATGTTGTGTTGTACTTTTTCATTTTATCTGTATATGCTTGTAAATTTAAAATGTATTTCTGGTAAAAAAACAATTAAAAAAAAATTAACCCTTTTAATTGAAATCTTGTTGTTTTCTAATTTTTCATGTAGCAAGTAAGAAAAGTAATAAATATGAATTAGATTAGAACCTCCAAACCCTTTTAAGCCATCTCTTTGTTCTAGTTTGTCAAAAATGCTTTTTCTATATTTTCTTTCTATATTGGTTTGAAATGATTACTTAATAGAAAATACTAAATATGGTGAGACTTAATGCATTAATCAAAATTACGAAACTTTTTTGAAATGGGCACTGTGCCATTTTTTACAAGACTAGGTAAAAAAACCTATCCCAAATAATCGGTTCCTACCCCGGATGTTTCTTTAAAACCATTGATAAGATCTTTGTTGTAGTAGTATCTTTTTCATTATTTTTCTTTTGTATGCTTTTTTTCAAACAACACCATTGCGTTTTTTTTATCGAGCGTTTATAAGTAATTGTTTTGAGAAAAGTGGATGGCCTAGGGCCTTTTTATGCTGGTTTCAACAGTGGTGTCTTGACTCAAAATTCATCTGGATTCGACATGTGTACATGATATGGTAAAATATTTCTCATAGTCAGGACAATAGTCGTATTCCAAACAGCCTCAACTTTCTTATTTAAATCGATCTTGAACACAACTGTCTTCTTAACATTCTTCCATATTGTCATCATAAGATAAACACGTTATTAAGCTAGTACAATTGTGCATTAATAATTCGAAATAAAAGACAAAAATAAATTCAAAGTAAAATCAAAAATGATTTCTATGGAATATATATTCAGCCACTAGTCTTCTTCAGTCTAAACTAACACTAACACAAATTGTCGTCTACATATTGTACATATTTTCGTCTCTCGTCTGATGTTTCCTAAAGATGAGAATAAAAACATTAAAATAAATGAAAAAAATATATCGAACTTTTTTGTTTGTTACGTGTACTGTGCTTCTTTCCCAACTGAGACAAGGTAAAAAATGCAAAAAGGTTTATTCATCGTTTTAGCTTCACAAATTTGCTCGAACGAGAGTTGCAAAAAAGAGTATAAAGAAATTTAAAGTATCAGTTAATATTTCAATTTTCAAATATTTTATTGACAAAAAGATGTTATGTGTCAATAGGATTAGACATCAGGCATAGCCTATCTTAGCCTTCTGATATTGGTTGTACAAACAAGCAATTACATAAAACATATAGATGAGGTTTATGAAAATAAAGGAAGGTAAATCTTTGATGAGAACCATGTAATTTTTGATAACATATATTGTAACTTCATAAATTAACAGTTAATTTTCATTTTTAAAATGATAACCAAAACTTTTGACATGATTATACTTGATTTACTTGATAGTATGAATATTTTGTGTAGGTTCTATTCGCCACAACAAATATAAAGTTCATATGATTATAACACAATCAGCCATCCAGTCTCAGTTAATATAATGATATGTTCTTTTTTTTGTGGTGATCGATTCAATTTCTGATATGTTATTATCTGATTCGAGCTCAGAAAGTTCTATATCATCACACATTTCAACCTTGGGTTTGGTTTCTTCTGTTACCTTAATTTTAAGGTTTTGAGTCGAGTCTTGTATATTTGTATTCTTTTTGGACGTGTCATCAAATTTCACAATTGTCTTTGAAGAATTATTTTTGTTCTTATAAATGCGATTCAACCGGATATAAAACACTGTCAAGAAACCAAGATAAATGAACAATATCACGTCTGCAATGTTCATTGACATGCCAAACCATGAACCATTTTCCTCTGTTGTCATAATAAAAGGTTCTGCGATGCTTTGGAATATCTTCTTCTGTTTGTTGGATGCTTGGATGATTTTTTTGAGGTTGAGGTTAGATTTCTGATCTGTTGTTAAAAAGTCTTGATAATGATGCTCATAAAAATCAAAATTCGGCACTTTAACATTTTGTTCCGTCCGGTAAACAGTAGATGCTTTCAATCCCAGGTCTTTGTTTTCTTTCACAAATGCCTTAACCATGGCTAAATTGACGACGTGTTCATGAGTTACCTTGTTCTTGTCCCCGATGCAATCCTGTGATAGTACCCTGTCGCTAATCAGGTCATCTATTTGAATTCTTGCATGACACGGAATTGTCATGATACAAAAATGGCAACCTTTAACTATTTTTGTTACACCCGCCACGTTCAAACTTATTTTTTTAATATCATAGATCAAGAACTTGTTTTCAGATATCGCTTCTATGGATGGTTTTAAGTGGTCATGAAAATATCTGAAATCACAGTATTCGTTGATGTCATCTGCAGAGTCTCTGATCAAGGAAGCCAAACAATTTTTTCGTAATGAAGAACGGTAAAGAAAACCAAAAGGACAAATCAAATGGTGTCGACCTTGGCACTGTGATTGTTGAGCGGACGTCATTGTGGTATATTGTTTTCCGGATAAATCGTCAGAAATAATAACGTAATCTGGAAGACCGGCAATTTTAGTTGCATGGTTACCGTCTTTTGAGGTTGGTACTGGACGTACTAAAAGTTGATAAAGATGTGATTTGCGCATGGTTTGTCCCACTTGGAATTTCAAAGTTATCATGATGGTGTTGTCTTGTAGCAAAACAAAAAACGAATTATGTGTCCTAAAACTATGATCAGATAATATCTGATGATCTCTGTCTCTAGTCTTCTCAGCTATTTTTTTGTTTATTTTCATGATCACTGTTTTGATCGCCAGGTCGGAAACAAGCAATGGTGAAAGATATCCTTTCGCGAGTTCTCCAATAGCTGCACCAATGTCTCTTAGATTACGGACTACATAGTTAGTTTTGTTGAACTGGACCAATGCAAGGCTATTCAAATTTATTTTCTGATATATGATATCGGTACTGTTAATCTCATATTCCTTCAACTGCTTTATGAGATTGTGGTTGTCAGAAACGATCTGTTTTAGGCCAGTGAAGCGATTATTCGATAATTTAACGAAAGATTGAAAATTTTTCTCGTGGGCAACAAGCGTCTTTGCCGAAAGCCTCTCTCTTCTTATCAATTCGTTGACATTGCCTGCAACCCTCTGCACATCATCGACCGTAGCTGTTCCAAATATGGTCTGTGACAAGGAGCCAATAAACGAGAGTGGAGCGGATCTTTTCTTTCTCATTTGATATGGTGAAGCATGGCTTGGAATCGTTGTTTTAGCTCCTTTCAGGATTTTTTCAAAGGTGTCAGCAATCTGTTATGTTTAGAAATAATTTATTTAATATTGATGATGACAAGCTGTCGTATTTTTTCATGCATTATCAAACTGTTTTTTTTTCTTTCACAAACAATGTTTCAACAAAAACTATATTTGCCATATATACATATTATTGATTTTTCTCCAATTTTCTTCCATTATAGCATTTTCCTTTATCACATAGTAGGAATTACATTGTTTTTTCATTGTTATCAATGAGAAGGGGGAGGTAAAACAGATAAAAACGGGCACACATAATGTATTAGACAAATTGAGCAAATGTACGAAAATGCTTACTTCTGTATTCATAGAAAGAATTAAATTAGAAATGGATATTCGTTGGGAACTGCAAGATTTCCTCGAAGTAGTTTCATTACAGCCATGTGATTCAATAGACGGGTAGAGTTTGGAGAAATGTTTCCATTCCTCTGGAATCGATGGCAGGTCAACAGCGAATGTATGGTACCAAACGCTTGAAGAACTCTGGATGGATCCTAATGACTTAAATATAACGCCGGCGCTCGTTCGCCGTAGATCTTCGACTCCAATGGCTATCCCTGTCATCATCAGTACTATGGTAGATGCAATCTGAAAACATAACATTTACCCGTCTGAGAATATTCATATAAGCATTATTATACAGTTAAAGTATGGGGTTGAGGGATATAGCAAGTTTCCTGTTTCCCGAGACTTGTCTATTTCCCGAGGCGGAGCCGAGGATGGATCTACGTAATCTTATCTTCAAGCATACAAATTATTCCGCGATGATAATGTTGTGATTTCATATCCGTTTTTTTTTTTTTTTTTTTTTGTTCTATTCAAACCATAGGTTATAATTTGACTCAGCTATGATTTATCAATATTTCAACATTTATACCACTAGGCATGAAATTCCGAGACGTTAACCACTTACGGGTAGCCTTAATGTGTACATAACAACTGTACGTACATGTACATATAAAAGGTAAATCCTCTGACCCCATTACATTTTTCACAAGCCTCTCACTAAGATAAACATGACGTGTTCGGTAACAGATTCCGATCGATACTAACGTCGTCTGAGTACGTCAGCGGAGACTAGCTCCGCCCAATTGTTACGTCACCTAGCAACTGATGGCGTGATCGGAAACAAGTCCCGACCACCTCGAATCTGATTGGTTAACGGAAATAACCGAGTCCGGGTGTGTGCTAGCTTCCAGGGGTGCGCTTGTTCGAAGACTAACACACAGCTGAGCAAGGGTTTTGGAAAAAAGTAGGGAGCTCGTCAATTTAAAGTTACTTTTATATAGCGTAAATAAAGTAGAGCTATATTAAACGAAAATACATCATCATCAACATCACCATCATCATCATCATCTAACACTTTATTGGTTAAAAAGACTGTTTAAATTTCATTTCTTTTGAAAACGTATGTTTTTTATCATTTCTCAGCCAGTGCGGGAGATAGAACGATTGTTTTACCCACAAATGAAAGGCAATTCAATATTCTTTCAGAAAAACGTCACTTTAGAAGACATTATCGTGTTTTTTCCTCTCAGGAATCCATCCAAAACTCCCAAATTCGGTCAAAATCGAAGATATCAGTTTTTCATCGAAAAATGTCCCGTTAATCTTTTTTAATATAAATATCACAACAATT
This sequence comes from Argopecten irradians, assembly GCF_041381155.1. Lineage (NCBI taxonomy): Eukaryota > Metazoa > Mollusca > Bivalvia > Pectinida > Pectinidae > Argopecten > Argopecten irradians. The sequence goes on along the minus strand of NW_027187488.1, from coordinate 39,610 downwards.
ATACCAACATATTAGACACATTTAAAAAGTTTAATATCTCCCGAATCTATTTATACTAATCTTTGTAATATTTAACAATTAAAAAAACGATTATGTACGTTTCATGTATATGTATCTCAAACATTTTGACGAAATTTTCGATTTTTCACAAATTGCATTTTTTCAACCGCTCGTAACTTTCCTTTCGCTAAAGATATTTACAAATATTATACACCATTTTAAACCTTATCTATTGGTTAAAAAGACTGTATAAATTTCATTTCTTTTGATAACGTATGCATGTAATGACTAAAAAATTGTACCTGTCACCCCGTTTTCTAAGTCAAAAAATATCGGTTTTTTTTTCATTTCTCAGCCAGTACGGGAGATAGAACGATTGTTTTACCCACAAATGAAAGGCAATTCAATAATCTTTCAGAAAAACGTCACTTTAATAGACATTATCGTGCTTTTTCCTCTCAGGAATCCATCCAAAACTCCAAAATTCGGTCAAAATCGAAGATATCAGTTTTTCATCGAAAAAATGTCCCGTTAATCATTTTTAATATAAATATCACAACAATTATAGGAACATATTATACATATCTAAAAAGTTTAATATCTCCCGAATCTATTTATACTAATCTTTGTAATGTTAATCAATTCAAAAAAAATATATGTTCGTTTCATGTATCTATATCTCAAACATTTCGACGAAATTTTCGATTTTTCACAAATTGCATTTTTTCAACCGCTCGTAACTTTCCTTTCGCTAAAGATATTTACAAATATTATACACCATTTTAAACCTTATCTATTGGTTAAAAAGACTGTATAACTCTCATTTCTTTTGAAAACGTATTTATGTAATGACATTAAAAAATTGTACCTGTCACCCCGTTTTCTAAGTCAAAAAATATCGGTTTTTTTATCATTTATTTGCCAGTACGGGAGATAGAACGATTGTTTTACCCACAAATGAAAGGCAATTCAATAATCTTTCAGAAAAACGTCACTTTAATAGACATTATCGTGCTTTTTTCCTCTCAGGAATCCATCCAAAACTCCAAAATTCGGTCAAAATCGAAGATATCAGTTTTTCATCGAAAAAATGTCCCGTTAATCATTTTTAATATAAATATCACAACAATTATAGGAACATATTATACATATCTAAAAAGTTTAATATCTCCCGAATCTATTTATACTAATCTTTGTAATGTTAATCAATTCAAAAAAAATATATGTTCGTTTCATGTATCTATATCTCAAACATTTCGACGAAATTTTCGATTTTTCACAAATTGCATTTTTTCAACCGCTCGTAACTTTCCTTTCGCTAAAGATATTTACAAATATTATACACCATTTTAAACCTTATCTATTGGTTAAAAAGACTGTATAACTCTCATTTCTTTTGAAAACGTATTTATGTAATGACATTAAAAAATTGTACCTGTCACCCCGTTTTCTAAGTCAAAAAATATCGTTTTTTTTTATCATTTATTTGCCAGTACGGGAGATAGAACGATTGTTTTACCCACAAATATGAAAGGCAATTCAATATTCTTTCATAAAAACATCACTTTAGAAGACCTTATCGTGTTTTTTCCTCTCAGGAATCCATCCAAAACTCCAAAATTCGGTCAAAATCGAAGATTTCAGTTTTTCATCGAAAAAATGTCCCGTTAATCATTTTTAATATAAATATCACAACAATTATGAGAAGGAACATATTATACATATCTAGGGGAAAGTTTAAAATCGGCCCCCAGGTCGACAAAATTGTCCGCGTGAGTTAGAGGCAGAAACGGCCAGGCTGGGGCAATGTTGGGCCGATGAAAATTTGTGCATGAGATTCGGCACCCAGAGTGCCTAGCGGGGGAGAAGTCCCCAGGAAAACGGCAGAGCGACAAAATTGTCCGCGTGAGTTAGAGGCAGAAAACGGCCAGGCTGGGGCAATGTTGGGCCGATGAAAATTTGTGCATGAGATTCGGCACCCAGAGTGCCTAGTAGGGGAGAATCCCCAGGAAAAACGGCAGGTCGACAAAATTGTCCGCGTGAGTTAGAGGCAGAAACGGCCAGGCTGGGGCAATGTTGGGCCGATAAAAATTTGTGCATGAGATTCGGC